>NC_142940.1:52985574-53108074 GCF_046866305.1 Octopus bimaculoides | reverse complement strand
ATAAAAACAAAAAAAAAATTGAAGATGAAACTTAATGGAATAATTTATAGTGTAGTAAGAGATACATTCATATCTGAAAATACATTCAATTACTTCGATAATGGTAGAGCAAAGACAGAAAGAGGCCTTCATTGTAGAGAAGGAAAATATTTACTGAATAAATTGATATTTTTCACTTGAGTCTAGCAATCCATTAACACAATCAATAAAAGTACTGGAGTTAGGAGAAACAAGTTGAATATTGGACAAAAGCTAAATATGTAATCTGGCATGACCTATCGCAGAGAATGGTAAGCTAAATTTATCTCAGAATGTTCAATTAGTTAATTAATGTTGTAAAATGTGATAAAATCTGCTAATATTTTAAGAACTTTTGTCACATTTTTGAGAATTTGGTTCCACTTATTATTAAACTAGTGAAGGCACATGATTTAGTAGTTAGGGTAATTGGCTCACGATCGTAAGGTTGTGAGTTCGATTCCTGGCTGCGCATTATGTCCTTGGGTAAGACACTTTATTTCATGTTGCTCCAATCCACTCAGTTGGCAAAATTGATTCGTACCTGTAATTCGAAGGGCCAGTCCTGTCACATTCTGTATCATGCTGAATTTCATTGAGAACTACCTTAAGGGTACACGTGTCTGTGGAATACTCAGCCACTTGCACATTAATTTCATGAGCAGGCTGTTCCATTGATCAGATCAACTGGAACCATCATCGATGTAACTAACAGAGTGCAGGTTATTATTAAACACAGGTTGCACAGTAGTGTTGGCGAAAGACTAAAGCAATAACTTCTCAGTTATAATATGCTATGGTTTATTGCTCCCACCCATGGAGAATGTTTGCTTCATTTACTGTCGATTGTTTCTTTGTAAGTTTGGGAGAAGAAACTTCCTTTGAAATAAACAAACAAAATCAAAAAAGAATAAGTAAAAAAAAAGTTGTGATCTTTATAATTTGATGAAAGGAAATGTTTGTTATAGAAAGACATTGATATCGTAAAATACTAAACTAGTATTTTCACAGAAGCAGGAAAACTAATTGGAAAGAAAATATTACCATCATCATCATCATCATCATCATCATCATCATCATCATTATTATTATCCATGTCAACAGTTTAATGCTGACTTTGGAGCAAATAAAAAAATAAAAAAAGAGCAAACAAAACCAATGTGTTATATAGCAAGACTGCGTTCATACCACATTAAACATGATTAAAGAAGTACTGTGAAAGCTTTCTTAAACCTGTCATCTGTTTTATTACAATGTTTCACACCAGTTGAAATAATGATTACAACAACAACAACAACAACAATGATAATATTCTGAACCGTCCAATCATCTTAAACTACTGATACTAAAACATTGATTTAATACAATCAAAGTAAAGAATTTCATTTGTAATATTCCTGTGGGGGGAAAATGATGTGAGACGCAATGGAAACATACTCCAAAGCAGCATATTTCAGTTGCCGACTGAGAATTCTTTCATGTCATTCAGTTTGTCTCAATTTTATACAATTGTCAACTTCAGCAATTAGATCTTTTAGGTGAAACATTGTGTCTAACTTTTTTGTTTAAGTGAATCAAGAATACACACAAATATTCAGACCATCTTAACATATAAAGCTGAAGTTGTGTGTCTGTGTGAAGCCTTTTTAAAAGTTTATAGAAATCCACATTTTTCACTTTTTTGTAAATTTTTTTACATCAATAGAATTTTCTCGATGTGAACTTTCCAGTGTAGTAATTAGATTTTTAAAATTCCGTTTACTTTGTGTGATTTAAGGGAGATTTGGCTGTTGTTTCTAGCAACTTTTATATTTCTTCCCTTCTACCTGGGACAGCGTTCTTACACACGCGCTCAACAGAGAGAGAAAGTGATACATACAACGTCATAGATTAAACTTTCTTCTCAGTATTCTTTACCTATTTTTCATAACATTGATACGTAAAAACACACAACCACACATACGTAATCTGTGACAACAACATACACATTGCTCCCGTTCTCTATCTCCCCCTCTTCCTCTCTCGCTCTCGCAAACACATATATGTGGAAGTAAACACAATCATTCACGTTCGTCAATGTGGCATAACTACAGAGTTGTACCCACCGACTTTGGAAGGTCATAACTTTCAGAAAAATGAATATTTTTAATGAAATTTTCTATGCATATATTATTTATTATGTAGATTCCGAATATACAAAAATTTTCAGTGAAAGTTTTTTGGGAGGAGGGTGGGGGACAATTTCCACTTAAATTCCTCTTAACTTCCAGGAAAATGAATATTTTTTCGTGAAATTTTCTACAAATATACCTTGATGTATGTACATTTCGAGCACGTAGGAATTTTGAAGGAAACAACTGCAGGTTATTTTTGAGAAGTGTTCCCCACTCGGTGGTGTTTCGGAGCAAGTCGTCCATATTTGTTTAATTTTTCTCTATTATGTGCGTAAGTGCATCCATAGATTTCTAATGAAGTAATAGGCAGTGAAGAGAAGCCGTCATAAGAAAACTTTTAACTACCTCTAGCCCTTTCTCCCCCTCTCTCTACCTCTTCCTCTCTTGCTCTCTCAAACGCATACACATGCAAGTACACAATCATTCAGTAAAATATAACTCATGTTCGTCAATATTTTGTAAATATACCACGATTTTCACTAGGGTGTTAGGGTTAGGATTTTAGGGTCAGGTTTAGGGTTACGGTTAGGGTTAGGATTAGTGTTACGGTTTTAGGGTCAGGGTTAGGGGTTTAGGGTTAATGTTAGGGTTAGTGTTAGGATTAGGTTTAGGATTAGGGTTGGGTAATCGTGCGAGTGTTAATCTGAAAAATTACAGATATGTGAAAAGTACCGACCCTGCCATCTATTATAACTTTTGTTGTTCTGTTTAATATATACATAGATTATGCCTCCAAAGAAGAGAGCTTGCTGGGGAAAGGAAGCAACCGGTTTAAAATGACATTCCAGAAGCTACTTTGAACATAATGCAAAATGGTGCATCAACATCTGCCCAATCTGATAGAATTCTGGCAAAACTGTGTACCAACAGATCGCCAGCAATTGCTCCATCAGAAATTGCCGTCCTAGCTCCTGCGAAAAGGGATTACCCTGCAATGTATAATCAGGGCAGCGCAAAAAGTTGTTTTCACAAGCATTTCTATAGCCAATTAGACGGATGAAATTTATATACGCTTAATAATGTTACGCTTAATAATTTTACGCAAAACAGCCTTCAGACTTTCCCTGTTAATTTCATCGTCTTTTGAATTATGAACATATTTACATCATAAAGGTTTTTTCATTGTAAGGCTTTCTTTTTTAGTTGATTTTCACCTAGCAAGACTTATTGTAGATGGCGTAATAAGTCACACCCAGACAAGGTCGGGTTATACTGCTAGTGATAATATAAAAATATGAAACATTGTTATTATTAAATTTATGCATTTCTAATCAATTTGGAGATATTTGCTATCGAGTTGCAGATTTTTAACAATGCATTTGGTGATTATTTGCTTTATTTCTTGGGCAAAATTTACAACTTAGAATAAAAGAATAAAGTTATTATTTCATTCAAAAATTGATGAGCTTTGTTTTTAGTGATGACTTGAAATGGTAAATATTTTTTCTAACTGTATTTGCTTGAAAAAACATACTTTTCTTTATATTAAGCAATTCATTATAATTACTTTTACGATGTGCCTAAATAAAATCCATCGTTATAGATCAGCATTTCTCAACCTTTTTCGTGATTTGGCTTCCCTTGGATATTGAAAAAATTTATTTCGGCTCCCCTGTGTTGATGAAAAATTTAATCCAGCTTCCCATGTATTTGAGATAGACCGGCCAGCCCATGACAAATCTGACAAAAGGGGGGACCCACAGAACTACCAGCTCACGAACTGCATCTGAAAGTTGGCACGCCAATTATGCTGCTAAGGAATTTAGATGCTCCAATAATGTGCAATGGTACGGGGTTGATTATCAAAAAATTGTGCTCCCGAGTTCTGTAGGCAACAATCTTGAATGAACCGGCCACTGGCTAAGACATACTTATAACTCCCATGTCCCTTACCCACTCCGATACGACCTACAAGTTTCAACATACAATTTCCCATCAAACTGCTTTCCCATGACAATCAACAAGGCGCAGGGACAATCAGTGCAAGCGGTTGGTTTGAATCTGACAGAGCAAGTATTCTCACACGCACAACTGTATGTTGGCTGTCTCCAGGGTCTTTCTATTTGTGCACCTGAGGAAAGGACAAAGAATGTTGTCTACCAAGAGGCACTCTAATGATAACAACGGCAACTTCAACTGCTCCAATTTCAACTCCGCAATTTTTTCATCGTCCTGTCAGCCCACGTAAGTCCCCAGTCTTGCTTTGCTCTCCTTACTAACTCACCATGACATTCTTTTTTTTTCTACCAAGATCCGTCGCCCAAACACCACTTCGTATCCACTTCTTCCTCTTTTTAATGTCTTCGTTTCTCTCTTCGCGTCGCTCTCTGACCGGGTGAAACCAGGCTTAGCTGCTAGTACATCTATAAATGACTATGATACATACATGCATTTGCACATATGTGTATATAGTTTGTCTATGTGAGAACGTTTACATTGTACAACAGAGGTTTGCAAATTTAAATATTAGAATGGTTTGTTGAAAAGAGACACAGCGTAGATTCCAGTAGGTAGAGGAAACTTAAAAGAAAAGAAATGAGAACTGAAGAAACTGGCAAGGTTAACAATCAATGATTGAATAGTCAGGTAACTCAATATCATATTTGTTTCAAATTTTGGCACGAGGCCAGCAGGTTTTGGGGAGGGGGTAAATCAATTAAATCAACCCCAGTGTTCAATTGGTACTTATATTTATCGATCCTGAAAGGCAAAGCCCTGAATGGTAAAAGGCAAGTGTCTTTTACTACAGCTCCAGGTTGACCGATACCTTGTGAGTGAATTTGGTAGATGGTAACTGTGTGAAAACCTATTGTATATATATTCATATATATATATATATATATATATATATATATATATATATATATATATATATATATACTCATATTATAACCCAATTTCCTTTGGGTCTACTCAGGGCACATTTTAAAGATGAGTAATTTTGTTCTAGAGGCCAAGCCTTTCAATTGAGCAAACTCAAAGTTGCCATGCAAAGTCCCCAACACTTTTAACATAGGTATGTAAATTTTCTGGTCAATCTGACCACATTTACTAACACTTTTGCCTGCACAACTGCTTGTGAGACAATGTCCACCCTTTTCACAAATATATAGTAGATATACATACATACATACATATATATATATATATATATATATATATGGTGGCATGTAAAAAGCACCCACTACACTCTCGGAGTAGTTGGCATTAGGAAGGGCATCCAGCTGTAGAAACATTGCCAGATCAGATTGGAGCCTGGTGCAGCCACTGGCTCTCCAGACCTCAGTCAAACTGTCCAACCCATGCCAGCATGGAAAAATGGACGTTAAAGATGATGATGATGATATATATATATATATATATATATATATATAATTATATACACAGTTTATTTGCCAACAAAATGTGGCAGTCCTATAAAGGATGATGTTACTACTGTTGTTTTAGCCCCAGGAAAACATCTTTTCCAGCTGGCTATTGACATACAGTCTGTGTCCTTATAGCATTTACAAGGAAGATAGCCAGCTGGAAAAGATGTTTTCCTGGGGCTAAAACAACAGTAACATCATCCTTTATAGGACAGCTATGTTCTGTTGGCAAATAAACTTTACCATTCGATAGTTACTGTGTATCCCTTACTCAGAGATTTAAAACAAGCTGTGTAATGAAAGCTGTGATGAAGATGATGGTGGCAGGTATGTGACAATGCTAGGACTGAAAATGTAAGTTGTAAGTCATGAAGATGGTGATAGTGATGATATGGACGATGATGATGATGGTGAAGATGATGATAATGGTGAGAAGTTGATGATAATGATGCTGGTGACTGTTGCATAAGTGATGATGAGGATAAAGTATATCAAGAATAATTGGTTAACCACCACCCCAAGAGACAAAGAGAAAACAAGAGAGAAAGAAACAAGACTGAACACAATTTTAAAAGGAAACTCTACAGCATTCAATTATCCCTGAGGAATATTGTAAGGAATTTTCTTAACCAAGCTAAATAAATGGGTAGTGACAGAAAGTAAAAATGAAACCCAGAAACGGTTCCCTCACCCCATTAAGAGAAGGGCTGCTTGAATGATTGGCGCTTAAACACTAATGGACATGCAACAGCCTCAAGCTCATAGGCGTACTGTCTCCTCTCTCAGTCTTTTCTATTACTGTTATAATGGATGCTCTATCTTGGAGCTGATTGTTCTTGTACCTCCAGCACTCAGACACATACATGTCTATATGTCTATGAATGTGTGTGTGAGTATATATATTTACACACACACACATATATATATAAATATAAATAATATGTATATATATATCTATATATATATATGAAGAATTAAAGGTAATGCTATGCAACTTTGTAATAACTCTAGTGTTATTAATATATATATATATATATATAGACGTAACTCATGATCCTATATGGCTATACCGGCATATATGTATAAAAATACACACATATGTAAAAGGAAATATATACTTCAATATATGCACATATATTCATACATAACACACAAATATATACATATATATTCATACACATGCACATATCTGTGCACACATATATACTCATATGTGTGAATATATATTCATATTCATATGTATCTGAATGAGAGAGAAGGAATGAATGGGTGTACATGTAACAGTAGTGTGAGAAAGAGATCATTTTCAGCTTTGATTCCATCAATAATAATCAGTAACCAATGGTAAGAAGAGAACTGTTCAAAGACATGCTGTAGTGGGGAGTCATGCTTATATGAAATAATCTATTCAACAACATGCAACACAGACATGGAATTGTCAGCCAATTCATTGAGGCTAATATTCACGTTTTAACCCAACACACTCTTTGAACTAAAACATGAAAGCCTCAAGCTACGATGATTAAAATGACAATTTTAGCTAAAACCTATTAGAGTTCTCTAATATTCAACATTGAATAACAGCTACTAGTTTATTGCTTGAAACTTCATTCCAGAGATGTGTTGACAGTTTAAAATAGGTTAATCTACGGAGACATACATTAAGTACAATACATACAAACATTTATCCCTGTTAACCTTAAGATCAGGGATTTGGAAGTAGGAATTTTGTAAATATAACCATTTGTTTTTAAGTACTGATCAGTTACGGAGCTATGGTCCTCAAGTCGTTTGAAGTTTAAACCCTTTCCAGAGTATGGTAATTGCTCTTCTTGTTTTGGCTTATCTAATATAAGTCATCACATACCATTGTCGGAATAATTAAAGCTTCAGGATACCCTTCGTAATGCTAACCACTCCAAGAATGTAGTGAGTGCTTTTTATGTGCCACTAGCATGGGTGCCAGTTACATAACATTGTAACTGGTACCTGTGCCAGTTACATAACAATGTAACTGGCACCCATGCTAATAGCATGTAAAAAGCACCCAGAAGGGGTTCTTCCAGTTTCTGTCTACCAAATTCACTCACAAGGCTTGGGTCTGCCCGAGGCCAATGTGGAAAAAACTTTCCCAAGGTGCCACACAGTGGGACTGAACCTAGAACCATGTGGTTGGGAAGCAAGCTTCTTACCACACAGCCATGCCTGCACCTTATCATATAACAACAGACATATGGTTACTTCTGCAATTCTAACTTTGGTATTATATCCAAATAAATAACAGATAATGTAATAAACAGTGTGGCCGAAAGAAACAGGAAATGTTTAACCTAGTCTAATGAACTGTATGCATTGTAGATTTGCAATAAATAATGTAAAAAAGAAAAAAAAGAGAGAAGAGACAGAAGAGGATCAAAATATTTCTAGAAATTAAATTATTGATAGTAGAGTATTTTATCAAAAGAACTTTTTGAAATAATTTATATGAAATGTTAGCTTCAGCTGCTCCCAAATCACTCTAGTACACATAAAGTGTTTCCTGATACTGTACCTACTTCTACAATAATCAATATCTATGGTTCAGATTTCTAAAAAAGCAAAACAATCATTTCAGTGTGTCAATTATTTTTAAGCAAGGTTGTGAACTTCTTCAGTCTGTGAACTCTATAAAAAGGTTCACAGTGTTTTCATTTTACAAAGCTAACAGATATATCTTTTTTTCTCTTTTTTTGGACAATGGTCTATTTCCATTCTGATACTTTCTGGGTTACAGAGTTCATTTATATATATATATATATATATATATATATATATATATATATATATAGTTCACACACATGCAGGACACAGAAGCTATGTATATTTACTTTTATCTATCTATCTTTCTATCTATCTGTTTCTAAAGAGAGTGAGAGAGAGAGACAGACAGACAGATAAACAGACAGAGAGAACGTGAGTGACACAGACATGGCCATGTGATTAAGAAGACCACTTCTAAACAATGTGGTTTTGGGTTCAGTCCCACTGCACAGCATCATAGGTAAGTGTCTTCTACTATACACTGTAGGCCAACCAAAGCTCTGAAAGTGAATTTTCTAGATATAAGCTGAAAGATGCTTGTTGAATATACATCTGTGTGTGTGTATGTGTGTGTTTACATTTGTGCTCAGCTACAAATGATAATGTTGTCATCATTTCCTCTGTCAACAAATTGTCCTCTGGTTTCAAACTTTTGAAGATGTAAACTAAAAGAATCCTCGTTAAAAGAAACTGGTATAGGTAAGTAACAGGAAAGGCATCCCAGCTGTTAAACAATATCTCAATAATATATTTATCCAACCCATGTTAAAATTGTTACAGTGCCAGATAAATGTCTTGTATTATCTGTACTATGTTTTTTTCTATGGCCCTTTATGTCCTGAGTTCAAATTGGCCCATCATTGTTTCAGGGTCAATAAAATAAAGTACTAGCTAAACACTAGAATTAATTTAATCAACTGATATTTGTGTCTTCCAAGACCTCTTGAAGAAGCAAAAGATTATTATTTAAGAAACTTGAAGGAATTTTCTAGTGCTGCCTGTGCTTGTAAGGCAGATGAAGGTACAAGCCCCAGCAGCCATTGCATTTCATGCAAGACGCAATGACATACTGTCGTATTAATGTAGTGGTGGTGGTGTATGTGTGTGTGAGTGTATAAATATGACACTGATGATGGTTATAGTGATGGTAATAATGATGATGATGCTGATGATTACAATGATGATGATGATAACAATGGCAACAATAATGACAGTGCTGGTAGATGTGGTGATGGTAGCAAAGATGATGACAATGGTGGGAGTAATGGTAGCAGCAGCAGCAGCAACAGTAGTAGTGGTAGTATGGTATTAGTAGTAGTAGCCATCATGATGATAATGATGGTACTAGAGGCAATGATGGTAGTCATGATGATGATGATGATGATGATGATAAGTCCAAAGAAGAAGATGAAGGAAAAGATGGCATCTACCATTCTAAGAGATAAACCAAAATTGTAGTTGTGGCCAATGCCACCCGACTGGCACCCATGCTGGTGGCATGTAATAAGCACCATTCGAGTGTGGGTCGATGCTAGTGCCACCTAACCATGTAGGCTCCCTGTGTAGGTGACATGTAAAAAGCATTATGTGAACATGGTTGATGCCAGTAACCTTTGATTGGCTCCTGTGCCAGTGGCACGTAAAAAGCACCATGAGGATGTGGTCAGTGTCAGTGTCCTGATTGATTCCCATGCCGGTGGCACATGAACAATACCATCTGAATGTTGTCAATGCCAATTCCCCCTGACTGGCTCCCATGCCAGTGGCACATAAAAAGTACATGCTACACTCTCGAAGTGGTTGGTGTTAGGAAGGGCATCCGGCTATAGAAACCTTGCCAGATGAGATTGGAGCCTGGTGCAGCCTACTGGCTTGCCAGTCCTCAGTCAAACTGTCCAACCCATGCCAGCACAGAAAGCAGATGTTAAACGATGATGATGATGATGAAAGAAGGTTAAAAAAAAAAAGACAAAAGCATGTGTAGCAGGGGCCATAAAGGCTAAAGGCCCTTGCTACACATGAAATAATCATGTCGATCAGAAAATGTCTATGGTTTACTATTTCCTACAATGGGTTGGACAGGTTCTGCAAATTCACACATTTAATAAGCATTAAAAGAACAGGGGTTTTAGCAACATGTGAAGTCAACAAGATGGATAATGCACTTTCTCAGTACTGCAGGGGAAGGGGTTCTACAACTTAGGGCCTGTGTCTGTATCCATAACGCTGATGCTTTGCCATAGAATGAATGCCTTTTGTTAACAGTTCAACCAAAAATAGCATTTTAATCTACGCTGTTCCTGTGAGAATGCAATTAGACATAAAAAAGAACCCCAACTAACTCTGGTCTAAATATATTTGTCAAGATTGCATGCAAGAGTAATACTGATGCCATAAAATATTGCTCGTATATTAGAATAGAGATTTATGAAAACTGAAATGAGGTTTCAGAATGTAGAGACAAGAAGCTACAATGTATTGTGTTGTGAAATAAAATAAAAAAATTAAAAAAATGAAGAGAGAGGGGAAAAATACTGTCAAGAAAGTAAATAAAATTGAAGTTATTAACTCAGAATCTAAATAGAAATATATATACATGTAGGTGTGCTTGTGTGTATACTTATTTCATAGATAGCTGTATGTATGTGTATGTGTATGTATATATAGATATGTGTGTGTGTATAGATATAGATATATAAATATATACATGCATATTTATATGTATATATATACTTATATGCATATATATGTGTGTGTGTATATATATCTATATATATACATACACACACCACCAAAACCACACACACACACACACACACACAACTATCTTTGCATACTCATAAAGTACGTGCAGAAGATAAGAAAATAAGTGACAGAAAAAACACACATTTGGTAGGAATAATTAATGTGAGAAAAGCAGTAGTAAAAGGCTTATAAGCAATATTTCATAGAATTTACAATGTTGTTGTTCTTGTTGCGGTAGTGGTGGTGGTGCACACGTAAAGATAATGGCACCGGTGACAGTGATGATGATGATGAGAAAGGAAATGATGATGACAACAATGGTGGTGGTAGTGGTGGTGGTGGTTGTAGTGGTGGTGGTGGTTGTAGTGGTGGTGGTGGTTGTAGTGGTGGTGGTGGTGGTTGTAGTGGTGGTGGTGGTTGTAGTAGTGGTGGTAGTTGTAGTGGTGGTGGTGGTTGTAATGGTGGTGGTGGTTGTAGTGGTGGTGGTGGTTGTAGTGGTGGTGGTGGTGGTAGTAGTGGTGGTGGTGGTTGTAGTAGTGGTGGTGGTTGTAGTGGTGGCGATGGTGGTTGTAGTGGTGGTGGTGGTGGTGGTTGTAGTGGTGGTGGTGGTTGTAGTAGTGGTGGTGGTTGTAGTGGTGGTTGTGGTTGTAGTGGTGGTGGTGATTGTAGTGGTGGTGGTTGTAGTGGTGGTGGTGGTTGTAGTGGTGATGGTGGTTGTAGTGGTGATGGTGGTGGTGGTTGTAGTGGTGGTGGTGGTTGTAGTGGTGGTGGTGGTTGTAGTGGTGGTGGTTGTAGTGGTACCAATAGTAGTAGTAGTAGTAGCAGCAGCAGTAGTACTAGTAGCAGCAGTTGTAGTAGTAATCTTGATGATGGAGTGATGATGATGATGATGATGGCGACGATGATGAAGTCAACAATGATGATAATGATGACAGTGATAATGATAGTTGTGATGATGCTGGCATTGATGATGATGATGATGATAAGTGAGGGAGAGAGTGAGGGAGAGAGAGAGAGAGAGAGAGAGAGAGAGAGAGAGAGAGAGAGAGAGAGAAAGGGAAAGGATTATACAAGATAAAAATCTCATGAGGATGAAAGCAGAGTTTAATAAAAATGGAATATAATTGTAAAACAAAATGATGAGATCAAGTGAAGAGAGCATTAACACAATGCTGTTGCATAAATAGGAACTCTCCGAGAAGCTGGAATAAAATAGTTGTTGGGGCGGGGGGGGGGGGTCATGCAGCAAAGGAATTGGTGTATTATCATGATACAACAGAACAGACAATGTTGTTTTTTACTTGCTGAATTTTGGAAGAAGGGGCAGTAAACATGGTCTTTGCAGACCCTTCACCTCCCAAGACTGGTGACCTTGATGAAGTTACTGTTCTGTCTGGTCAACTGTTGTTGGTCAATGGTCAGCACTTGCTGGAAACATGTGTGTAAGGAAAAGAATTCAGAGGGCTAACTGATGTTATCCAAGTGAAAGGTGAAAGGCAAAGACCGATACAGCTTGGCACCAGTGATGTCAGAACTCATTTCCACAGCTGAGTGAACTGGAGCAACATGAAATAAAGTGTCTTGCTGAAGAACACAACACACAGACCGGTCCGGGAATCAAACTCACAACCTCATGATCATAAGCTCAACACTCTAACCGTTGAGCCATGCGCCTTCACTTGACTATGTATATGGCTGTGTATATGGGTGCAGATATGATTGTGTGGTTTCTTCCTAATCACATGGTTCTGGTTTTAGTCCCACTGAGTGGCTGGCACCTTGGGCAAATGTATTCTACTCTAGCCTTGGGCTGACCAAAGCCTTGTGAGTGGATTTGGTAGACAGAAACTGAAAGAAGCCCATCATATAAATGAGTGTGTGTGCGTTTTAGTGTCTGTGTTAGTCCTCCACCACCACTTGACAACTGGTGTTGGTACGTTTACATTCCTGCAACTAGCAGTTTGGCAGAGACCGACAGAATAAGTACTGGGTGGGGTGGGGGGAGCTTGATTCATTTGACTAAAAATTCTTCAAGGCAGTGCCCCAGCATGGTCGCAGTCTAACGACTGAAATAAGTAAAAGATAATATATATACATATATAGGAATGGATGTTGAATGATGATGATGATGATGACGATGATGAACCTCTTTTAGGTGTTAATTCTCTCACAAAACTCTCTCTTTTTAGTGTTTCTTTTTATCTTTATAATGCTTCAGTTATCTTTCTTCATTTATTTAAACACCCCCTAATATCTATTGCATCCTTCTTGACCTTTGACTCCTCTCACTTTCTTAAATATTTATACCAACTACCAACTATCACCTGTTACTGTCTGACAAACTACAGCTGGTGCTGGTAAAACTGCGAGATAGATAGATGGATAGATAGAGAAATAGAGAGATAGGGAAGAGAGAGAGAGAGAGAGAGAGAGAGAGAGAGAGAGAGAGAGAGAGAGAGAGAGAGAGAGAGGGAGAGAGAGAGAGAGAGAGAGAGAGAGAGAGAGAGAGAGAGAGAGAGAGAGAGAGAGATGAAAGAAGCAATAAAGAGTAAAGAGAAATGGGAAAGAGACACTAGAGAATTGAGAGAGGGAAAAAGACAACAGAGATATGAAAGAAAGAGAGAGGAAGATAATAGAGTAATGAAAAGGTAATAGTGAAATAATGAGATGAGAGACAATAGAGAGATAACAGAGACAATAGGAGAGAGAGAGAGAGAGAGAGAGAGAGATAACAGAGACAATAGAAGCAGAGAGAGATGAAAGAGACATTAGAAAGACAAGAGAAAGAGAAAGAGAGAGGATGATGATGAGAGAATGACATTTAACTCTTTGTAGTTAATATAAAAGATAACACACGGACAGTTATGTAAGGAATATATATATTGGTGTAGAAGCAAACATATAATGGAAGAGGTGTCATGCTATATGAATTATGGAAGATAAATATACTACAGAGGCAGTAGGAACTGATATAGTATTTTGATAGTAAAAGTGATATAATAAAGGAGGTATGATACTATATTGATTATAAAAGATAACATACTACACAGGTGGTAGGATTTGGCATAGTTGCTGGTAGAAGTATTATAGTAGAAAAGATATATAGCTTATAGAAGATGATATGCTACAAAAGTGTTAGGATTTCATATAGTATATTGGTGGTAGACATAATACAGTAGAAGAGATATATAACTACAAAAGATCATATACTACATAGATGATAGGATTCGAAATAGTATATTGATGGTAGATGTAATATAGTAGCAGAGATATTATGTTATTTTAACTGTAGAAGATAATATATTAGAGAGGCAATAGGAATTGGTAGGAAAAATATAACTGATAGAAGAATGATGACAAAAGGAAAATTAAGAATTTATGTAACCAACTGTTTTTTGCATTATTTAGAACTAAAATAATGTTTTTGTCATAGGATTGGTCATTCTCAAAAACTTCTGTATGTCAATAACCTGGTTATCTTTGAAGAATCTAAAATGTCTAAGACGAGTTGCTATTAATAAGATTATAATTTTTTTTTTACTATTAACCACATCTTTAGAGATAAAAAAAGTGTTTACATCTGCACTGTTTTGACTGGTTTTGTCATCATCATTGTCATCGATTGTCTTATTACTGGATGTTTACACAAGAACCAGACCAGGTTTGGACCAAGAATTCTTAATACTAAATTAGACAAGTACATGCAACAAACTCTGGTGAATAAGACACCTGGTAAATGATTATATATCAAACTGACCTAAGTCTTCGTTGGGGGGGGGGGGGGGTGAAGTTAATCCCCAAAATTATGATCTTATAGAAGTTCTAATTAGTAGCAGGGATACAAAACATCAGTAACATCAAGGAGGTAGCTTTATTCTAGGCAGGAATGAATTATTTCAGTACTGTACAGTGTGTTCAGAGCAAGCAAAATGTACATAAAAAGTAGAATTGGATCTGTGGTAGATGGTTAGAATACCAGGCTTTCAGATGTGTTATTTGTATGAGTTAGCTGTAAAGGAACATCAAACACAGTCCTTAAACTATACATATGGTTTGTTGGATGTAACAGATAATTTTTGCAATCTAGGTAAGAAAAATTAATGTTTTTAGTGACAGTAGTGAGAGAAAATGGCTGGAAGACAAAAGAGGATTTATCTTAGTTATTTAGATATGGGCACTGACGACAAAAGATCTACAGAAGTTAGTGAAAAGGGGGTTGAATATGAACATTCATGGAAAACAGAGCACAAGTAGCTGTTCATTAACACTTTAGCATTTAGCCCTATCCAGCACAAATATTCTACCATTTAATGTTCAGACTGGTCAGATCTGGCCTTTCACACCTTTCCTTCAATGTCATTCTAAAAATATTCACTTGGATCATCAAAATCTCAAAGTTATGAAATAATGCATAATTAATTCGAAACAATGTGAGAAAATAAGCATTACATTTGACAGAGTAATCTGAATGCTAAAGGATGAAGGTATTTGTCAATATGTGCTGGAGAGATGGATGTTTTAAGTATGTATGTGTGATGTGAATAGCCAACATCTTCTCAAAAAACAAAAAAAAACCCTGCTGTGTTGGCAATGAAACATACTTAGAGAAAAACCAAGGTAAACATTGAAGGAGGTGGTAAAAGCAGATCTCAGGATGTTATGCCTCAAAGATGAACTGATGTGATTGAATGGAATGGAAACATACTGAACAGTAGATATTTCACAAGAGTATCTGAAAAATTGATATTATGATGATAAATGAATAAACTGAAAAAGAAAAAAAAAAAGAGAAAAAGCTGTTCACAAATTGAATTTTGATGAAATTGTTTATGTTATGCCAAATCTAAACATTTGCCAATGATAAAAATAAAAGTATCTGCAGTTTCATGAAGCAATAATTCTTGATTCTTGATAAAATCTAATGCTTTTATAATATTAGATTTAAGGACTGATTGACTTGATAAAAATACTGATATCTCATACAGGCTTTTGATGTTTGGTAAAGAATATGAAATTAAATAACATCTATGACTTGCTCAAATGAAGTAGCTATAACAGGAAATCAAAATCATGAAATGAATCCCAATGGTAATCATCAAAAATTGGTAGAGATATTGATGGGTGTTCTTGATATTTAAGTTCTTCAAAGAGACCTATGAAAAACATGATTTAAGTGGTTAAGATATCAAACTACTGACTGAAAGTTTATAATCACTGCCATTCCTATTGAACTGTCCCTGTCATATAAGTAATAACTATGGTCATCATTCAGACGGAAAGTATGATGATATGGTGCTGTGTACTATGCTTTCACTGACTGTTTTAAGTGCCTATGTAGTTGTAAGCAGACAGAAACACCCTCTTGCTCTTCGATATTTGATTCAGCAGAACATTCAAGATGTGTGTGAGAGAGGGGGGGGGGAGGCTTCACTAGTATTTGAGAGAGGGGCTTCACTAGTGCTCATTAACAGCTGTGTAGGCTGAAGTAATGTGAAATGAAGTTCTTGCTCAAGGACACAATGTACTGTTTGGTCCACAAATGGAACCCTTGATTTTATATTGCAAGCCTATCATCCTAATCATTAGGCGACATGTTTTCGGCATGTAAAACACTATATATCACATGACCATGTGATCAACCAGACTATTAGATGTTGTTATACATCGTTGGTCACAGTGCGCTTTGCACCATTTTAGCTTTCAAATAATGTCACGTAGCTGGTTAAGCAAGCAAGCCATAAGACACTATATATGTATGACTTATCTCCTCCCCGTGAAATTGCTGGCATTGTGATCGATCAGACTTTTAGGGTTGATGAAATAAGTACCAGCTGAGCACTAGGATCGATCTAATCGACTTGTCAACCCCTCCCCTGAAATTGCTGACCTTGTGCCAAAATTTGAAATCATTATTAAAATGTGTCATTCTTAATGTATATACATTGGGGGTCAATGTAATTGACTAGGCCCCACCTCTCAAATTTCAGGCTTTGTGCCCCGCCCCCCCCCCCCTTTTTTTGGCAAGGCTGCAAGTTGGCAGAATCATTAGCACACTGGGCAAATGGTTAGCAGTATTTTGTCCATCTTTATGTTCTGAGTTCAAATTCCGCTGAGGTCGACTTTACCTTTCATCCTTTCGGGGTCGATAAAATAAGTACCAGTTGAGTATTGGAGTTAATGTAATCAACTAGCCTCCCTTCACCAGATTTCAGGCTTTGTGCCTATAGTAGAAAGGGCTATCATCATCATCATCGTCATTATTATTATTATTATTATTATTATTATTATTATTATTATTAATGATATTTGATTAAGGTTAATATTTTATTCTCAAAATTTATTGAACTGTTTAATAAAAATGAAGGACATTAACAAAAAAAAAAAAAAAAAGAGAAAAGACATCAAAACACCAAAGCTGGAGAATGAAACTATCAAACTGAATGAATGATTTGTGAATCTAAAGTTGTGTGTCAACACTAATATATTTTCAAAAACAGTTTTACAAATATACAAATTTATGGAATTATTCTTGAAGATGTCTAATTTTGATTAAAAAAAAAAGTAAAAAAGAAAAACCACCACCACCACCAACAACAACAACAACAACAAACAAGCAGCAAATTATTTACCATTCAAAATGTCTCACAGACAGATAAAAATAAGATCTTTGAATATGTTAACTTGTACCAAATCTATGAAAACATTAAAGATGATGATGATGATGATTGGTATGGTGATTTCCGAAAGGAAAAAACGGTCTTAATTTTTCAAAAGAATGTTTATTATTAATGTATTTTTTTCCTTTCCCTTCAAAATGGTGAAAATTGTTTGATAAATAGATAGTTCTCTTCTTTTTTTTCTTCCTTCTAAATTCATTTTTTTTTCAGGAAAATGTTGAAAACTTTTAGAAGTAATCATATGAGAAAATCTAAGATTCTTATTGATATTCATGTTTTTTTTCTTTTTTTTTAGATATAATTGAGTATTTCTTGTATTGATGTTTACAATTTTCTTTTTTTTTTTTCCATAAGGAAGTGTTGTTAAACCCATAGCCTGATAAGATTGTCTCACATTGAGTCTGAAAATCATTCAAAAGTAATTTTGATGAGAAGGAAAAAAAAAATTTCTTTTTTTTTATATATAAATGAAAATTTTCTGTCTTAGGAAAGAAGAAATTTGAAGTGGTGTGGATTTGCTCAAGACAAAATGATTTGGAAATGTATAAAAAAGATGTGATAAAATTTCTAGAAAGACCTTTCCAAATTGTTGCATTTAAGTGAATAAAGGACAGATTTCTTCAAATGACTGTCTCGCTTCATCTGATAAAATGTCATGAAGAAGTACCAGGTGCAGTTTTTAAGCCATAAACCATCAAACAATTGTCCAGACATTTATTCTCACCAGTGGAATGGAGCCAGTGGTTACTGTTATATGGCTAAGTGCCATTCATATTTCCAGGGGAGAGTCACAGAATGAGTTCATAAAATTCATTTAAATTGAAAATAGAATGACAATCATCATATCTTTTATAGAGAGAGAGGCTTGTCAGATAATCAATATTCTTGAGTTACATAGAAATTAATTCTTTCATGAGCTACAAAGATAATTATCTCTGGCTTTCTTCATGTTAAGTTGTCGCAAGAGAAATCTTTTACTTGATAAGAAGACTAACTTAAAAAAATAGAATGGTACCTCTTTAACAAACAGCTAGACAATCTGAAATAAAAATAGTCATGTATTTTTTTCCTCAACGAGAGAAACAAAAAGCTATCACTTTTGATAACTGAAAATGTATAGGATAAAAAAAGGTGACACAGTACTTAAAGTACTTGGGTATGCTTTTTCTAAGTCTGTAATTATGTTATTTTTAAAATGGTTTTAAGATATTTCCAAAAGATTGCTTGCTGATGAAGCACACATCAAGTATGAGGGAGACAACAAGAATCTGTAGACTTATAGAACTTGAATCATGAAATAATATAGTATTTAAATCAGATATTTCTGAATGTGGTCAAGTATTAGCTAGAAGAACTGTATGCTAAGAATTAGTGATTCAGTTTCATCTAGAAAGGTACTTATAAACATTTCCATAGAATTTGTTAGATAAAATAAATGTTTCCTGGAAGGAATTCTCTGTTTTGGAATTCTATGTTTTAAGATCAAATTACTAAAGCCATTTGAGACAATTGCTTCTTCCTCCTATAGAAAGTCTGTATCCTTAACTGTGAGATCCATATGCAATTCTGAAGACAATACATCAAAAAGATTTAGGGAGATTATCAATAAACAATTGATTATACACTATTAGAACAGATTTAAAGATTGGGCAACAGTTCAGTGATAAAATCACTGTCAACATCTGTGTTTCCCAACCATTTTACTCTTGGGGAAGCCTTGAATATATTCCATGTCACAAAGAAATCTTACATTAAAATTATTATATATCTTTATTAATCTTCTTCCTTCTCTCTCATTAGATTAAACTTCATAAAAGATTAAACAAATCAGAAAACTGTCTTCGTAAGCTTTGACAGTGTTAAACCTTTCAGAAGGCTTAAGAAATTTCATTTTAACAATACTTTGTTTAGACCAAATTTCTCAACAAAATTTCCTGTAGGATCTCCTTAAAACCAAGAGATGACAGAATTTCCTTACCTTAGGGAATATGCCATGCATGTATAACAAAATTACAAATATAGAATTAAATGAAATGAACAGAAAATGCATATGATTATATAATTAGCATATTTATTACTATCTCTTATGGAACCCTTAACAGCCTCTTAAGAAAGTTTAGTGTCCTGGAGAACCCAGTCAAGAAATGCTTATCCAGATAACATTAGAGAATATTACTTACAAATCTATTCCCTAGGTCAATTTGGAGGAAGATGTATTACCAATACTAGACTAGTTTGTGTTATCAAATATAACCCTATATTAATCAAATCCTGAAATATATCAGATCACTTTCCTGTCTCAAACCCTTACACGTTTTTTTACCCCTCTTCAATTAAGGGATATCTTATTCTATATATCTTTGAAGAATTACAACCAGCAGATGATCCACAGACAAGGAAAATGATACCAACATCATAGTCTATATCTGAGCAAGTTTCCAGAGAAGCACAAATGTAAATAAATACATGGATACATACATGTACACACCTCAGTACATTAACTCTGCTCATATATACATATAAAAGATTATGTTTTCTCTTCAAGGTCACAAAATACTTCAGCATTGGTCACTTACTAATTTTTTAGAAAAGACTCATCAAGCCAAATGAAATCATAGATGTGGCCGATGCCAATGTCATATAACTAGTACTTACATTGGTGGCATGTAAAAAGCACCCACTACATTCTTGGAGTGGTTGGCATTAGGAAGGGCATCCAGTCATAGAAACCATGCCAAATCAGATTAGAAGCCGGTGCAGCTCTCCAGCTTACTAGTTTCATTCAAACCATCTAACCCATGCCAGCATGGAAAGCAGACACTAAATGATGATGATGATGACGATAACCGATAGTTGAGTACTGCTCAAATATCTGAGACTGAGTTTTAGCTATATGCAGTCAGTAGAGTACAGCTCAAATATTTGGGACTAACCTTTAGCTAGATACACATAGCAGAGTACTGCTCAAGGAATCTAAGACTGATCTATAGCTACACATAGGCAATAGAGTTCCACACATATCTAGGTCAGACCTGTAGCAATATACAGACAGTAGAGTACTATTTACATATTCAGGACTGACCTGTAGCTATATACAGCCAATACAGTACAGCTCACACATTTCAGACTGACCTGTAGTTACATACCGACATTTGAGTATCACTCACAAAATTTATGATTGGTCAAAAACTGCACACTGACAGCTGATTGGAAAAAAGCATCTAGCTGAAAGGTAAAAGAATGATTCACCAATATACAGCATCTACAAAACCAAAAACATGATGCTTCTTTGCCTTGTCTTTACTACTACTACTGCTACTACTACTACTACTACTACTACTACTACTACTACTACTACTACTACTACTACTACTACTACGTCTTCTGCACCTATAAAATGACAAACTGCATACCACTACTGCCACTGCCATCACCACCACCAACAACAACAACAAAAACAACAACACCAACTACCACTACTGTTGCCACTACCACCATCAGCACCACCAACACCACCAGTGCCACCCAATCCTACCTAATTCGCTTCACCTCTCTTTATCTTCTCTACTGCTGCTCTTGTTGTTTAACCCCAGGTCAGCTTTAACTGAGCAGACCTATGATCAAAGGTGTTGCACTTGTGATCATCTTTCTTTTTTATGCATAGAGAGTCCACAATTACATTAACCAATGCATCCTTTTCTTAAGATAGCCTGGAGTATGATATAAAGGAGACTTGGCTGCTGTTTCTAGCAAGTCCATTGCAACTCATCTCCTAACTACACACTCAGCTGAGCAATCCTTTTTACTCAGAATTTCATCCTTCTGGAACTCCTTTTGTACCACATTAACGTTTTCTGCAACTGCATTTTTTGCACTATGAACTCTGTGTGTGTGTGTGTGTGTGTGTGTGTGTGTGTGTGTGTGTACCTGTGACACTGTAAATGGTGTATATATATATATATATATATATATATATATATATATATATATATATATATATATATATATATATATATATATATATATATATATATATATATATATATATATATATATATATATATATGAAGAAGTATGTGTATAAGTGATTGTGTTTATTCAATTTATGCAAGAATTTATAATTTTTTTGAATGTATAAATTAGATGAACTCATAAATGTTTGAGTCTATATATCTGTATGTGTGTATGCACATGCTTGTCTGTATGTGCATGTAGATGCAGACATCCCTGGAAACAGATTGCTTCTGCATGTCTGGGTTACAAAAAGAACATGACTATAACAGTTTTAGAACCAGTTTAATGCACACTTTTTCTATAGATTAGATTTACTGTCAGCAGGAGGAAACTGTGAAATATTTGTTAGCTTAAACATCTTTCAGAAAACTGATATTATTGATTTATTTTCTTTTATTACGATTTTTTGCAATTTTTATTTCTTTACATTAAACTAATTAACCTACTGACAAAATAATTAATTAATAAGAAAATAACAAAGTATCAACATATACTATTTGACTCCAGAATACTCAACACACGGACATGCTGTATCCTCTCTCTCTCTCTAGCTTTTCTACTGCTACTACGATGGCCTCTGTTCCTCAAAGCTAACATGTTTTGTGCTACCCCAGTTCAGATGCTCTCGTTTCACTTGCCTCCTTCCTCTCATTACTTGTAACATGTCCCCACTGACAACCCAGTACAAATCACTATACCCTGGATTTCTTTCTCTGAAAGTCAGTTCTCTGGAATTCTTTTCCTACTCATGATATTGTAATTGTAGTCTTTAACTTGCAATTATTCAAGGGACACTAACCACACTGGCTTCTCTGGTCTGAGAGGCTCTGACGAAGGCCCTCAGCTATTAATCTTGTGCCAGAGGCATATAAATACCCATTTAGACTAATTGCAAATTATCTAATAAAGGTTACAAATTTTGTTGTAAGGCCAGCAACTTCAGGGATGGGATTAAGTTGATTACAGACAAATGCAAAGACAGATAAAATGCTGCAAATGCTGGTGTGTCAACAATTCTGCCAGTTTGGTGCCTTTGCGAATTATCTCAGTGGGATCAGAACTCACACAAGAAAAACTGTTAAGCAATTTTTTTAACAACAAGCTACTGGTTCTGCAAGATCACAACCTTAAAATTAGGATGAATAATAACATCTGTAAACTTCCAAAACAATATCAAATTGGTAAGTGATGAACAACATTGTGTAAAAGAAACAATAGGTAGCTCAATTTGTATTTATCGTGTATCAGAGTGGTAAAGCGGTGAGCTGGAACAATCATTACAACACTTTCCCAAAATGCTTAGTAGCATTTTGCTCATCTTTACATTCTGAGTTCAAATTCCACCAAGGTTGACTTTGCCTTTCATCCTTTCAGGGTCAATAAAATAAGTACTGGTCAAACACCAGGGTCAATGTTATTGACTTACCCCCTCCCACAAAATTTCAGGCCTTGTGCTTATAGCAAAAAGGAATATGTATCAGAATGATGAATTGATATAAAGGGATGTAAAGAAAAGAAGTGGGAATCATAAAATGACTCAATTTGACATTTTACTATAACATTGGACAAGAACATTCTGGTCCATGAAAAGAGAAAGTCTTCATCACAATAACAGATCTTTGAAAATGATGCTGTATTTTGTATCTAATGTATGTATTAATACACATTTAATCTGATCTTAATTATAAATAGCAACAATAGCAGTACTATGAAGAATTTAGGTAGCATTACTAATATATTTACTAATAGCTACTGATCATTAAAATAGCTATAATGAAGGAGCCACTTCACGTAGTTAATGAAAGGGTTAACTGTTTTAATATATATATATATATATATATATATATATATATATATATATACACACACATAACTGGAATTCTAAAATCTATAGTAATAACTGATATCATGAGCAATACAAATGGAAAGGGTTATAGCTTTATAGACAAAAATCAGTCATTATTATTTTATCGTATTAGATTTGGATTTTTTTTTTACGGACTTTTTATGCCACATCATCATCATCATCGTTTAACGTCCGCTTTCCATGCTAGCATGGGTTGGACGATTTGACTGAGGACTGGTGAAACCGGATGGCAACACCAGGCTCCAGTCTAATTTGGCAGAGTTTCTACAGCTGGATGCCCTTCCTAACGCCAACCACTCAGAGAGTGTCGTGGGTGCTTTTACGTGTCACCCGCACGAAAATGGCCACGCTCGAAATGGTGTCTTTTATGTGCCACCCGCACAAGCCAGTCCAGGGGCACTGGCAACGATCTCGCTCGAAAATCCTACGGGAGCCAGTCAGGCGGTACTGGCAACGGCCACGCTCAAAATGGTGCATCTCATGTGCCACCCGCACAAGAACCAGTCCAGGGGCACTGGCAACGATCTTACTTGGCTTGCCGGGTCTTCTCATGCACAGCACATTTCCAAAGGTCTCGGTCAGTAGTCATTGCCTCGGTGAGGCCCAATGTACGAAGGTCTTGCCTCACCACCTCAGCCCAGGTCTTCCTGGGCCTACCTCTTCCACGGGTTCCCTCAACTGTTAGGGTGTGGCACTTTTTCACGCAGCTATCCTCATCCCACAAACTATATATAATTGAGCATTTGTTGTACTAGTTATGAAAAAGAATTCAAATTCTAAGTGAGCCGTGTGGTTAGGAAGCTTGCTTGGCAACCAGGTGGTTTTAGGTTCAGTCTCATTGTATGACACCTTGGGAAAGTGTCTTCTACAATAACCTCAGGTTTATAAGTGCCCTTTGTTTAGCAAGAAGCTGTGGAATTCTCATCTGTTGTTTACAACAGAAGAGCCCATCATGTATATGTATGTGTGTGTGTGTCTTCATGTCTGTGTTGGCTGTCACCCCCACCGAATGATAACTGGTGTTGGTTCATTGAAGTCTCCATAACTTAGTGGTTTAGTAAGAGAGACCGGCAGAATAAGTGCCAGAATTAAAAAATAAATACTGGGAATGATTTGCTTGACTAAACTTGTCATAGCATTGTCCTAGCATGGCCATGGTCCAATGACTGAAACAAGTTAAAGATAAACGATATAGTGAACTTCTTCAAAATTAACTTCAGAAAATGGTTGCTTGACTTGTTAGAAACAATAACCAAATCTCCTTCAAATCACAATTAAGTGTCTGAAAAATGGAAACGACACATAATACAATATAGTCCTACTAAGAAGCCTTGATAAAAACACAAAAGTCACAACATGAATACTTTTGACCATAAGTTTACTCAATCAGAACTGACCAGGGGGTTAAAGGGCAACATTGGAAAAATCTGCCAAAAGGAACCAAAGCTCTGTTTGGTGAGTTAGGGAGTTTTCAAGTTGTAATCAATATTTTCTTTATAAAACTTCAAAAAGAGAAATTATAGATTTGTATATCTACAATACCCTAAAGCTATTTCAAAATCTGAACTTATAGATTACACACAGTAAAGAAAACAGAAAACTTATCTCTCACATCTCTTTAAAGTTGGAATAATAATCAGAATATTTGTTGGCAATATATTCATTTTTTTTTATCTTATAATACTTCATATGATTTTTTGAAATCTTTCATTTCAATCTTTAAAAACTTCCTGCTTCTTCAAGAGTGACTTCAGTCTTTCACTTTGTCTTTCTGTCTTTCCTTGTAATTCCATTTTGAAGATATTTTGTAGGCTTCAAATAAATCTTTTGTTTTTTTTCTACCTACATCTACCTTAGCTTTCTCAGATTTAAACTTTCCTTCATGTATAATGTGCACGTGCATGCATACATGTGTGTGTAAAACTCTCTTTTTTGGAATAATGGTTTTCAAAACACACTATAGCTTGTGAATATTGGGTTGGAAAACCCTTTTCAACTTCATATCTACATTTTATTCTTTATAATTGTATGTGATGTATTTCATGTTCTCTGAAAAATTTATAAAATTCTAATGATGTCAATAACATGTATGTATGTGTGTGTGTGTGTGTACACTATTATTCAATAACAAAATCTACACATACATACTCAATCCATGTGAATCCTTAATGAGTTTAAATTCTGCCAAGTTTAACTTCGTCTTTAATCCTTTAGGTTGATACAATAAAGTAGCAGTTAAGCACTGGAGTCGATAGTACCAACTAAGCCCCTCCCCTCAAAACTGCTTCCTTCGTGCCTAAATTAGAAACTAATTATTTTCATTTATTAATTCTCTCCATCACTCTTCTGACTATAGTGCTATTCACTCAGCTGCTCTATTTCTTCAAGAGTAGGACTGTACATATTTAGTTCCCCTTTTGTGTTACCAGTCATCACTCTCCTTGGAACCACTTCCTTTTCTCATGCAGCCTGCATTTTCAATATCATTCCTTACTATTTTATTTTCCACTGAATGCTCCTCCTTTCCTCTGAACACACTTTCATATCTACTGTTGATACCGTCCTACACTTTTGTTTGTCACTCACTATTTCCATCCCTACATACCTCTGACCTCCATCTCTGTCACTGTACATTCCTATCTTTCATCCCTACTCTCACATCACATCATCTCATTATTTCTCATCTATCTACAATTTTATTATACTGTTACTATCCAGCCCATCTACCATCTAACACATCTTCCTCACTGACCCACTTTTATTCCCTTCACTGTTCCCTCCACAAAAAAAAAACCGGTATTCACCATTGACCATGCCTCCACTGGTATTCCCCACTCATTACACTCAGCTCTATGCCCATCTCTAAGCATCTGGCACTCTCATGTCAAACTCCCATGAACTTGCCTGCCCATCTGCCCTTTCTGATTCTGTCCCTATTTTCTCTTATATTCACCTTCTTGTACCTTGAGGGTATGCCCTGACACTTCACTACCAGTACTGGTTTCTGTCTCTCTATCATAGTTTAACCTCTCAACATATGTAAAGACACCCCCTTCAATATAGCACCTCCACTCAGCTGAAGGGTCATGTCTTGTGAATTACTTGGTGTCCTCAATAGCACTGGCACCATGAAAAGAAGCAACCAGTACATTCTGTAAAGTGGTTGGTGTTGGGAGGGGCATCCAGCTATAGAAACCATACCAAGGCAGAGACTGGAGTCTGACACAGTCCTCTGACTTGTATGATCCTGTTAAATTGTCCAAACCAGTGGTGCATGGTGGTTGTTGTATTGAGGTGTGCTGCCATACCCAATGCCTCTAAATTTCAAACAGGGGTATAACAAAAGTTTTCCATTAAGATTTGTGATAAAATTAATGAGTACGATTAATGTTTATAACGAATTTGCCATTTTCAATGGGTATGCAGAACACACTTAGCACACCTGGAATATACTCCCCTGGTCCAAACCATACCAACATGGCAGAGGGACATTAAGTGATGATGATGATGAATTCTGTTTCAAGAACACAACTTTGTAACTTTATGGTTTCAGGCTGAATCTCTGTACACAAGACCTTCAGCAAGTGTCTTCTACTGTAATCTTAGATCGACCAAAGCTATATGAGTTAAATTTTGAAGACAGAAATTGTACAGAAGCCTTGGAGGAACTATTCCTTTCTTGGGCAGCAGACATAATCTATTGTCCAGTTTAATGCCAAAATGTGACTCTTGGGTATATTTGGAAGAACTAATTTTGTGGTATGTATCTAAACCAGGTTTATGCTCTGAGGATAACTTTTTCCTCCCCCCCCCCTCAGTTCCAGAAATACTGAAAATTGTTAAGCCTTTCCTTCTCTAACAAAACCCTAACCCTAACCCCACCCCACGGAAAAAACAAAAAAATTAAAAAACAGAAAGAATGAAAGAATGTACAAATATATAAACTACATCTCTGTTACACGTCCTAATGTTTACTTCATACCTAAAAATAAATAGTCAAACACCACGAGTTAGGATGTGATTTCAGTTCAGTTTTCTTATAATCCACTAAGAAATTCCTGAATAATAATGACCTTATAGAGTCACTTCTGTTTTCAATTTGGCACGACTTGTGTAGATTAGGTTTTCATTTGGTTTCTTATTTATTTATTTTTATTGGTGATAAGATTGTTATGATGTTACAAATGTACGATAGAGTATCAAGACACTGCTCCCTGTTCTAGTTTTAAAAGCTTTGACACTGTGTGTGCACATGCACCCATATGCATGTGTATGTCTATGTATGTCTTTGTATGTATGTATGCATGCATATTCTTGTATATGTTTCAGCCCTAAGGCTGTGGCCATACTGGGGCATCACTAGTGATATATATATATATATATATATATAATATTTGAACCTCAAAGTACATATAAAGCAATAAATAATGACCTGTAAACATCGGGTCAAAAAACTCTCCTGGACAAGAAAAGTCAAGGGCTGTCTTTGACTTTTTCTGTTCGGGATTTCTTTTCAGTGTAGCGTTTACATGCTATTAGTTATAGCTTTCTATGTACTTTGACATCCAATTCCAAGACAGACTTATTACATGTTCTCTTAAAAGTTTACCAATTCTTATGATGTCAACAATACACACACACAAACATAAATATACACACACATGCACGCAGACACACCTTGGCAATTGGTTCCAAAACATGGGACTTAGCTTGAAAAACAATGTAACATGAAAAAATATTAAAAAAAATTTATTAGCTTATATTTCAAGGGTGGCCAAACTGTGGCTCATGAACCACATGTGGTTCTTTGACCTTAATTTGCAGCTCGTTGACCTATGCTGGTTGAGCTCCTTTTTTCATCACAATTAATATAAAGGCTAAATAAGAAAAATTTCAAGCTTTATAATTATTTACTGGGTATGAATTGAGACCCCATTGGATTAAAATGTAAGTTTAATGTTCATGGTCGATAAAAATATTTAAGAATTTAAATCCTAATTTTAATGCTGGATCTGAGTGAGGCATTGTTCTTTAGCGCTGAGAGAAGGAATGGTGGGAGGCAGTGGGGGGGGGGATTAAACAAATTTCTGATCAGCAAGAGTTACAAAGGAATGTCAGAAGACTGAGGTCATGGGTAAGGAGATTAAAGGTTTAGGTGTGCCGGGGGAGTGAGAGTGGTCACAGGTGGCTTAATGAGTCTAGGCATGGCCGCACTCATGTCGTGTACATTAATGCAGTGAAACACCAGACATTGACCTGTGCAGACCTAGTTGGTCTCTCTGTTCATTGCATTATTCATTGTGAACATTTGGTAGCCAGATTCTTCAAGTATGAAGATGTTATGAAATCTGTCCTTGAAATTGTCAATTTCATATGCTTAAATGGGAAGACAGACGAACAGTTCAGAAATTTTATTGACAAACTGGAGCTTGACGATAAACTCAGCGATGTCTCTTTCCACTGCATTGTGAGGTGGTTGTCAACCAGCAATGTCATGAGTAGGTTTGTTAATCTGTTGGAGCCTATTATTACTTTTCTTAAAGAAATGAAAAGATCCTATCCACAACTGGAAAATGATGAATGGATGCAAGATCTGATGTTCCTTACTGATATAATGAATCATCTACAAACTCTCAACTTGGCGCTCCAGGGGAAGAATAAGATTGTTTCTGATCTTACTCAGACAATTTTCAGCTTTCAGAATAAAATAAGAGTTTTTCAAAGAGACATATTGTCAAGAAACTTCAGTCACTTTCCCAATCTCAGTAGGAGAGTAAATACATTCCCTGATATTGAAATAAAAGACCACAAGCTGGAAGAATACAAAGATAAATTACAAGGACTGCTTGATAATTTCCTAGCCAGGTTTGATGACTTGCAGAATCTGAAGCCCTGCTTCACCTTTTTTGTAAATCCATTTATGGTGGATGTGGTCAATGATGGATGTTATGGAATCATCTGCTGTGGAAATGGAACTAATGGAATTACAGGTGGACCTGGGTCTAAAGATGATCCATAAATCCCAGTCTATAACTGAGTTCGGGAAACAAATTCCAGAAATAAAATATCCTAAACTGAAGACAACTAGTGCATGACTCATTTCAATTTTTAGTAAAACATACTGCTGTGAGTCACTGTACACTGTAATGAAGTTTATGAAGTTGAAGCATCGTGCAATCCTTACAAACCAACACCTGATGGAACTAATGCATGCAGTCTTGACAACATATCAGCCAGATTTTCAACAACTCACAGCCAAGATGGAGATCCACAAGACCTCTACTAGCAGAAAATAGTGGCTTTAATGGCCTGATATTTGCAGCATTGTCTATTTGTCATAAAAATATTATAAAACTGTAAGTTTGTAAGGTGGTATCTGATTAAAATATCTCAAATTTTATTGGTTTACTTCTTTTTTTTTTTTACATATTTTCCTCCATGTTTTGACCAGATATTTACTAAGACAAATAAATATTATTAAAAATATAATTTTTTTCCTTTTTAGTGTTATTTTTGACAGTCTAATTTTATGTTACTGAAATGCAAATTTGTACATTTTCCTTAGAAGTTCCTGTAGTTCATTACTGTGTTAAATATGCTCAATATAGTTAAAACAATCATCAGTCAAGATTTTGAAAACATTTGGTATATATAAGTGTATTTTGTGATTACTGAAATCAATATAAATTAACAGTTTAAAAAACTGCATACATGAATAATATTATTGCATACATGCATTTCTTAATATTTATGTAGAATTTTTGTTACAAAATGCGTAAGTAACAAAAACATATGTGTAAATTTTGTTCATGTCTTGTGGCTCTCAAACATCTGAACTTTATCGAATGTGGCTCTTACATTGAGCAAACTTGGCCACCCCTGTTATATTTGTTGTAATAAATGCTTGTAAACATTTACAAATGTATTTTATTTGATTTTCCACTTCAGTATTGCTACTTAAGTGTTTAGGTTTAATTTTTATGCCTTTAAATATGTTTGCTGAGATCAATGTAAAGTCAACATTGATTGAAGTTATGTTTTATTTTTTCCATTAATGCTTTACAAAAGCATCATAAAGTTGAACATGACTTAACATGAAATGATGTAAGTTGTTGTATACCTCAGTGTATGTGTGTGTATGAATATATATATAAATATATATATATATATATATATATATATATATATATATATATATATATATATGAGAGCATTGTAGTTCACTTGAAGCATTGTAATATTGAAGAAGGGAAAAATAGAAAATAGGAAAGCTTCTGATAATGTGGAAAGTTTAACAAAACCTTTATATTTCAGCCTGGGATATGTCTAGTTATACAGGTTATACTGCTGCTGATAACATAATGCTGAGGGATTGAATGGGTTAACAAAACCTGTATAACATTTCCCAGACTGTTTTTCTTCTGAGGATGGACCTTTGTGCCTGAAATATAATGGTTTTGTTAAACTTTCTGTATTGTCAGAAGCTTTTCTATTTCCCCTTTTTCCCTTCTACACATACATATATGTATGTATGTATACATATATGTATGTATGTATATACATGTGTGTATGTGATAGTGACATAGTAGAGAAATATAGTTGTGAAACTATTAGTAGATGGGCCTGTCAATTCTTTTATGTGTGAAGCTACCATGACAAAACCCACGTCAGCACATTGTTTTTAGACACAACCATGAGATATTAGAGAGATAAAGTTATGTTATAGTAATGATATGCAGTTATGATAATGAGATGTAGTTGTGATGTAAAAAGTTAAAATATTGACAACCTAGAGAAATATCATCATAATGTGAAATATTAATCACCCAAAATAATTAACTAATCATTCAATAAAATTTTAAAGCCTTTAAACTGAAATAGTTTACAAAGCATCCGATGAATTCTGCAGATAAATAATTATATATTTACACTTCAAGAACAGCTTTGAACGTTTAAACCATGTACAGTAAAACATTAAAATATTTCAACAATTAATTTAAAAACAAAATAATTTAAATTCAATCAGTGAAATATGATTATTAATTATTTATATACAGAAAACAGTAAATAGTAAGACAGAATAGCATCAGACAATACTAAATAATATAACAAGAAAAGAGAATTGGGGGAAAAAAAAAAACAAACAAACAAACAAAACCTCTTAATTTCTTAGCAGGATGTGATATGTTAAAAAAAAAATACAGTTATAAACAAAGAAAAAATATGCTTCCATATATACTCCTAAAGAGAAAAAAAATAAATTCAAGTTAAAACTAGTGCCAAAAGCAACAATGAAACAAAAATTGGTACAAAGCCAAGTGGTGTAATGTTTAATTGGAACTATGTCGACAACTGCAACGGCAAAAGTGAATCTCTCAACATGCACACCTCAATAATAAACATTTTACACAATAAAACCAAAATAATAATAATAATAACAATAATAATAATAATAATAATAATAATAATAATAATAATGATAATAATGATAATAATAATAATAATAATTAGAAAATAAAAATATAAGAGTAAATCAACTTAAAATTTAATGACCATGCAGTGAGAGAGTAAGAACAAGAGAGCACGAGAGGGAAGAAAAAGAGAGAGAAAATGATAGTGAAAGAGTATGATAGTGAGAGAGAGAGAGTATGATAGTGAGAAAGAGAGGGAAAGAGAGAAAGTAATGAGCGATGTTAAATGTTGCGATTTGTGGGAAATGTTAGGGAAATTTCTGGTTGATATCTCATTCGTTAAGCAATTAAGAAGATAATAAAAAAACATATGTGAATGAATAAAGCAGAAGAAATAAGATTGTTAAAAAGTTATCACTAAATTTAGAAATTTAGAAAGAGCAGTTCAAACCGAAAAGAAAAGAAAAATTAGAGTGTGTTTGTGCAATTGTATACTTATGTTTGTGTGGGTGTGAGAGAGAGAGAGAGTGTTTGTGTGTGTGTGCGTGTATTTGCATGTGTGTGTGTGTGGTTGCACATGCACATATGAGAAAAATTATTTTTGTAAGAAAATTCGCAATTATTTTTTTTATTCCCAAGCAGAGTGTAAATTATTTATTAAAAAGTAATATATATAATGATTACAGATTTAAATGACTAATTAATTAATAAGTAGACTTTATCTTAAAATTACTTAGAGGGTGGGTGGGGAGTATCTTTCTTTGAAAAGACAATTTGTTAAGATATAGAAGGAAAAAAAGATGGTGAAAATAAGTTCATGCAAACTATCAAATGTCAGAGGGTTTTTTTTTTTTGGAGGGGTGGACGCTTTCAACTTAAAGTTAACAGGCTGAAGCAAGTGAAAGGACTTGTTCAAGATACAAATGCCCGCTGCTCTGCTAACTGTAAGTTCAGCAAAAATTGATGATGAAGAACCAACAACTGTGACACAACAATAGATAGAAGCATGGGATATAACATGAGACAAAGCCAACAAATTATTCACCAAGGAGGAAGGGGAGATAATCAATACACGTGAACCACAAGATGTTCCTTAATAACATTCTTTTAGTCTTTTAGTCTTTTACTCGCTTCAGTCATCTAATTTTTATTTATTAATGCTTTTAGTTGGTTTCTTGGTTTCTTGTTTTAATTTCCTTTGAGTTCTAAATTTTACCTCTACATATATATATATATATATATATATATATATATATACCGGAGTAAGCACATGAAATGTGCAACAAGGTGGAAAAAAGAGTACTCAAATACCAGAGGTAGAGTAATATGCTTTATTTAAAAGCAGCAGAAATATAACAAAAAAACCGTTACTCTGAGTTTCACGTTCCCGTTCATCGGACAGTTTTGCTAGAAATGGAGATCCTTTCTCCATTTCTAGCAAAACTGTCCGATGAACGGGAACGTGAAACTCAGAGTAACAGTTTTTTTGTTATATTTCTGCTGCTTTTAAATAAAGTATATATATATATATATTTATACATTTTGCTTTTAATAAACTTTTAATTATCTTTTTCTATCTTGTTTAAATATTAAATTTATGAAGGAAAAGAATAATGGTGAAGCCTGATTTATCTTTAAATGATAAATGCAATTTCTTTAGTTGTTCTTTACACATGGTTTTGGAAAAAGAATTTAAATACAGAATCATGATAATTATAAATTATTTTACTTGAAATAATTTAAATATTATTTCCAACATTTTCTTTTCAAATATTAATATTATTAAATATGTATGTGCCAACAGTAATGATGTCTTAAAAACTATAAATTAAACAGAATTTCATTGGTTGATTATGGCTAATTAAGTAGATTGTCTTAATCTATTGTAATGGATTTGTTATATAAGGTTTAGAATTTAGAGAAGAGCCAATACTGTTATAGGATCCCATCTTAGCACTGATTGCACCATAAAAGTGAAAAAAAAAATCAACTGTACTACAAAGGACAAATAAAAATAGAAATGATGATGGTAGTGACCAGACACACAGAATGGAGGTTGTTAGGATCAGTATATAGACAAGAAGTAAACACTTGAAGTGGGTAATTACTCTAGTGCAGTTCACAAGGTTGGGTAAGTATATATGCCAAAGGGAGAAAAAGAGCATGATGTTACAGATTTTCTTTTCTCTCAGACAAGGGGGTCAATCTTGAAATGTCATGACATAAAATCTTATCCAACTCCATCAACTTTGTTCTATAATATTTGACAATGTAGACTACCCCCAGTTCCCTTAGACTATTTTTTCTTTGCTTTTGTTCTTTCTTTTTCTCTTTTTAATGACAATTATTTTAGATTTACAGATTATCTCAGCAGAGATAATAGATCAAAATTATATTTAACATTTGTTTTCAACAACCGTGATTTTGTCTCAAAAATAGCAAATCATCTTTTTGAGAGAAGAAATCAGTTTTAAAATAATTATTAATTAGAGAAATAATTTATTTTCCCTCTTTCTTTTTCTTTTGTCTCCAATTATTTTCAATAGAAATTACTTGCAGTAACAGCATTAAAGCTAATTCAGATTCAGACTTTAATGACGTATTTAATGTCAACAAGCTTCTATTCTGATATTAACGCATATCAACATTGAATTCTAACATACTTTTGAAGAAAGAACACCAACTTTCTCTTTTAAATAGTTAAATAATTATCTTGAAAGTGCAAACTGTACAGTTCATGATTTATAATTGGCTTGTAATCAGGAAAGTTTGAGTTCAATTCCTGGACTAGATGGTGAATCATGTCTTTGAGCAAGATACTTCATTTCACATTACTCCAGTCTACTCAGCTGTAAATGAGTATGTGCTGAGTGCTGATGCATCTCCCTCTCCCTCCTGCTGTCACATCCTGGATGTTTTGCTATATCAAGGGTAAAGAAGACAAGAGTGTGTCTATGCCTGCTTGTGACTACACAGGCACCTAAAACAATTAGTGAAAGCTTGGTACATGTTACCAAGCCATAATCACTCAAGAGTGATGGTTGGCTGTAATGTAAATCAGAAATATTTTATCCATAATGATGTGAAACATTTGATGCTATGATCAATGTCATTCATATAGATAAGAGAAAAACACTTACAGATAGAAATATCTTAATTACTAAATTGAAATTGCAATTTGGGAAAAATATCCTCATTAGTTTACAGGTTTCTAGTAGATTAATTACTGGTTTGTTGCATTTCTGATGAGAGTGACAAAGGATTGTCACTGATGTTTTGCTTTGCATCAGTCTTTACATTGGTTGCTGATATACGGCAGTGATAGATATGTACTCACATGCACACATATCATAAGATTTTGTCTACCACGTTCCATGTACAAAGTATTGACACTTACCAAGGAAGGTGCCTGGTAGGAGCCAACATGGTACCACAAGGTTGTAAAAGAACTTCTTAGTCACACTGCCATGCCTGGATTTATAGTTATTCAATGGAATGGCAGTATCCCTATTCCATCCTTCACCTCCTCCTCATAATTCCATCCTTCACCTCCTCCTCATAATTTTTATGTCTATTTTTTTCCATTCGGGCATGGGTTAGCCATATCCTCACAGATTGAATTAGTTTATATTCAGAGTTATTGGAACACATCTTACTTATATATTCCTCTTCTGAAATGTGTTCTATGGCTAGATGCACTTGCTGTCACGAATGACTTTACAGTGAATACTGGTTTATAGTGTCGTCACAAGAACTAGGGAGGTTGTCATGACCTCTCTACTGTTGGGACCATGCACCCAAAGTACACCCAAGACACTCTGGGAGATGATTTCTTAGAACCCCTTCATATAAATTTAATTCCATAATAGAGAAGTTCACAAATAAAAATGATCCAACCCTTTGATGTATCAGAAACACAAGGTGGATAAAAAAAAGAGAAGTAAAATGGGAAAATAGAATGAAAGTATGAAATTATATTTAGATTAATATTTTTGATTCTGAAGATAGGAAAAGTAACTGATTAGTTCTACTTCAAGTTGGGAGCAGACCTGACCTTATGTATTACAGTAAAACCAGTAAAAGGATCCTAAGCGGTCTTCAATAACAGATTGAAGGACAGAGAGTTCATCAAAGCAGAAATTGCTGAACTGGAGTGCTTTGTCTTAGCTGTGGACAAATCTTGACTCCCCAGGAATATGCAAGGCCTGGGTCTATCAGCATGGGATCATCTCAATAATCTTCTGTCTCCCACTCATCTATGAGTAGGAGCCAAAAGGCATTATAAGAGTGAGCAAAAGAAGAGCCATCAAGAAGAACATGGAGATAGCAAAAGAAAGTATCTTGAAGGTTCTGGCTAAAAAAAAATTCCTGCTGTTGGTCAGCAGAATGCTAATGAGACACAGGTTGAGACTTGACCAACATATCTTGGATCACCTGGATTAGAGTGTGTGTGTTGCAAGGCATGTAACACCTAGTGATTCCAGGAACCAGCATTGATGATGTATTAAAGTATGAAATGGATCAGAGAATTCTCCATTTAGTTTATTTTCTTTTTCCATACTAACAATGGTTGGGGAAGTTTATTACAATATTTATAATTGAATAATTTATGTATTATCTACAACTTTATAATCATAGAGATTTAAACAGAAAATTGCTTTTAAATCAAATATACACGTGTGTATGTGTCTATGTGTATAAACTAATAAACTACATGAAAATATAGATATATTCATATATACACAACTATAATTGTAATATATTTAGCTGATACAATTCATGTCATTATTGGAAGTTTCTGCCTGTTAGATGATGAGAATATGAACAAAATCCATAATTCCAAATAACAGTATTAGGGCATTAGCTGATGAAATTAAATTATGCACTAAAACATGTAGTGAATAATTCTGCTTTTATTCATTTATTCTCTCCATAGCTGTGTGTATGTGTATGTGTGTGTGTGTTTGAAAATACGCACAAGAGAAATAGAACTCAATACATAAAATAGAGTATTTATATTATTTTATTATAGCTGAAGAGCTACATCAATGTTGCAAAAACTGAGAATCAAAGAGAGGTGTGGAAGAGCATGCCTTGCCTTAACAATTTTTAGGTAAGGCATACTTGCTTCTGTATTAGTATATTAAGCTGAGAATTGTCAATATCCTTATTAAATCCATTCTGCTATATGATGCTGACTGACTCATGTTGAATGAACATTCACAAATACACACACACACACACACACATATATATATATATATATATATGTAACAATCACATGTGTATATAAACTTACATTTCTTTTTAGAAACGTTGAATGTGTATTGAATGATACAGACAAGAAAGTGATATTTTGAATGCAATCGGTAGGCAGGTTAGCTTAATGGTAAAGCACTCAGCCGGTGTCTTGGGGGATGTGGGTTTGACTCCCATGGGTGTTTGTTGACAACATTTCCCGCTTTGTAAGGGTAATGATGCCCAATTTTTCTGCTGTTTTAACAGCAATACTGCATTTGAAATATTACTTTCTTGTATATATATATATATATATGGATCAAGACAGTTTGATTCAAATTCGTAGTGCCCTTCTTCCATTTGTCCACTCACTCGTATATATATATATATATATATATATATATATATACACACACACATGTATGTATATGTGTGTGTGTGTGTGTGTGTGTGTGTGTGTGTGTATGGCAGCCAATCAAATAAATTGCTTTGCAGTAATCATTCTGGCATACTACTCTGGGCTCAAATCCTTCCAAGGCCAATCATCCTTTCAGAGTTGGTAAATGAAGTACCAGTCCTTGTCTTTCTGTTTTTCCTGTTTGTTTATCTGTCTCCTGGAAGATCAGAAGAGGGAAGGGTTTTACATCAGAGTAACCTCCTCCAAAACAGATGTTCTTATAAGAACAAGGGGCCTATTATTCCCCCCAAATAGTCTTATCATGCTAAATACCCACTGACCATATGCTGAGTTCATTCTTACTTCTTGATGTGCACACACACACACACTAATAAATACATACATATAAACATATCTATATCCACACTTGCATCACACACTTGTATATATATATATATATATATATATATATATATATATATATATATATATATATATATGTATGTATGTATATATATGTATGTATATACATATGTACATATGCATATAATTGTCATCATCATCATCATCATCATCATCATCATCATCATCATCATCATCATCATCATCATCATTGTCTTTTAATGTCCAATGTCCATTTTGGCTAGATTTGGGTGGTTTCACAGGATCTGACAGGTTCAAGACTGTAGCATGCTCCAGTGTCTGCTTCAGCATAGTTTCTGCAGCTGAATACTTTTTTTAATGTTAATCACTACACTGAGTAAATTAGGTGTTTCTTCCATAGCACCAATATTAGTGAGGTTGCCATGTACTTCACAAGACTAACATATCCTTTGATTGAGTGGGGCTAAACTGGGGGTGGGGTTAAAAAGAGAGATAAAATAGTAGTGATTCGGTGTCAGAGTGGACCCTCAAATTGCAAGAAGGTGAAAAGAAGCGAGTGGGAACAAGATCTAGAAATGTGGGTGGGTAGTGATTGTAAGAGTATATGGAAAGAGTGAGGAAAAGAGAATTATAGATGTGGATGGAGTGGGACTAATGAATATGTATCCATTGTGTGTGTGTGTATGTGTGTATGTATACATAAACACACACACATGTTATATTATACTATAGTATATTATATTAATAAACAAAAATAATGTCAAGTTTGGCAGTGAATTTGATGATAAATTGTGTGTGCAGGTAGATAGGTATCTAAAATGGTTTTCTTCTTACCTTTCTATTTAGGCAATCAGATGGAACTTCAAAAGTGGGTACTTATGGAATTTATGTTTGTAGACAACTTAATTATCAGAAGAATATGTTGAAGGACATCAGAAAAGTCAAAAGTTTGGAAGAAGAGGCTTGCTTGATTTAATGATAACACGATCATATCTATGATACTAGTTAGTAGTAAAACTGCCAGAAAATCTCATTAGTGCCAAGCAAGTAGTTTTTCTTGTTTGGAATACTGGAAGAAAGTAGGTAAGAATAATGTACTGTGATGGCAGTGAAAGGATGCATAAAATATCTGATAGAATAAAGCAACATTTTAGATTCACGAGTTGCATTGCAGAAGTTAACAACATGAACACCAAGAGCTTGTCAGATGTTCTGCTGGAAACAATATATACATTTTCCAACCTACATGTGATTTAATTTCAGCTCAAGTGGGAACTAGTGATAGCATATTGGCTTGGGTTCAAAAAGGAAATGAAGGAAATTAGAAGAATGCTGCCTTTGTTTGCAACAAGTATTTTCTGTGCCAATTAGAAAGGTAAAATATATGAACAGTGAATGCAGAGGATCTACTTTGGTTCAAGGAAAAAAAATGACTTCAATACAACCATACAGCCTATAGTGTGTGTGTGTGTGTGTGTGTGTGTGTGAAAAAGGCTGAGAAGAAATGAGTTGGGGAAAGTAATATATCAGAAAAATTGGTATATATGTGAAGAGAATATGAATCTGTTAGTATGGAATTGAATAAGAATAGATGACAGAAAATGGATAAAAAATCATGTTCCCAGTTAATGGTTGAATTTACCTTTAGCTGAGAAAGGCCAAGGAAAATTAGAGAAAGAGTCGGGTTAGATTTGAGAATTTAGACTTCGTAGATGACAGAATTAAGACCAACCAACCCACCCAAGTCAGCATAGAGTGTAAGATTTCCAATTTATTTTTAATGACTAAACCACAAGATATCTGAGAGGGGAAATGAAGGAGTTATCCCCAGCTGGACACCTGACCCTTGGTCTACTACTTACAACAGAGTAGAATCTGCTAAAGGTATCCAAAGGCTAGGTCGTGGTGTTAAACTGGTTGACAATTTAGGTCTATGATTCACGGATGTTCAAAAAGTAATAATGACATCTGTTGTGCTGTGTATATATGTATATCCATATATGTATGTTAAATAATGTAAATATTGTTGTCTTGTAACAAATCAGAAACCAATATTAATATCTATAATATCAAAAATATGAGATGGTATTAAAACTTGTTTTCATAATTTTCATGATCAAAGCACTTAGACAAACTAAACATTTTTGAAGTTTTTCCCTAACAGATCTGATATTTTTATAAACCTGTTGCACCTTTTAATTGCATGTGGCAATGAATAAACATTCTTTTTTTACGATCAACAATATTGTTCTTCTAAATTTCCAAACCTCTTTGATATTAAATTTGATGAAACATTTTACTTCACCAATTAAGTACTGAACTAAGTCATATCATTAGCAACTATTTAGTTTTTAGATAACTGCATTGATGTTATGAAGTCTTTATTTATTATTGACTTTAATTATATATGTAGCTGGACTAATAATTAATAAAATAATTAATATTGGGAATTAAAGATTAATTATATAAAGTTTATAAACAGTATTAACATTACTCTTTCCACCTGAACACTATTTTACATCTGCTTTATTTCATTTAAAATTTAATTTGATTTAATTGCTTTATTTCTAAATAATCTTACTGTTTTACTTTATTTTATATTATTTCTTGAAGATTTTAGTATTATTTGGGAAATTCAGTATTAACCAAATATTGAATAAACCTGATGATTCACATATTTAGAAACAGTATTGCATGTGCTCTGAGATAACAAACTTCTAGCTTAATATACTTGCAGTGATCACAGCATCTTCTAGTGGCACTGAAATGGCTCTGCTTCGACTTTTGAAGCATCCCATCTTTCTCTGTAATGAATTCAAAACAAAACAGAATTCATTCAAATTAACCACTAGCTCATTACAAAACTTTCATGTAATCCCCGGAGAAACCCAACCCAGGAATAAAATAATTCTTAAAGTTCCCCTCAGAAACATTAAAAAGAATATGTAAATAAAAAAAGTTATACCTTCAAAATGACACACGCACACACGCACACATATATATATACATATATGCATATAAATATACATATGTATATATATATATATATATATGTGTGTGTGTGTGTGTATGTTTATATATATATATATATATATATATATATATATATATATATATATATATATATATATTTGTATATATATGTATATATATGTATATATATGTATATATATATATATATATATATATATATATATATATATATATATATATATGCAGTTAGTTGAACAAGCATGTACTCCACTGAAGAAACTTTGTATTATAGCAGCAAGACCGTTAAGTATTAATACAGTGCATTATTTTAATATAACAACAGAAATTAGTATATATATGCAATGATAATAAAAAGCACACAAAAATCCTTTAAGGTAGTCACAGCATTTTTTTCTTTTTCTTCTCCTTTTTTTCTTGCAGTTAAATATATTAAATACTATATAATAAAACAGGCTTTAAACTTGATTGGTATACAGAGGAAATCAGATAAAAATCTATTACACAAAGATGACATCAAAATAATATTTTCAAATAGTATTTTATTAATTTGAAAATAGCAAACCATCAGATAAGGAAAATATCTCAATTATATGATGGCTAAACCGAAAAAACATATATATATAAAAATACAACAAAAAAAGTTCAATTCTTTCTTTTTTTTTTTTTATTTGACAGACTTCAGACAGTTTAATCACATGCTACTAACAACAATAAATATCATATCTTGAGTTTTTATGTTATACATTTAGAATCTGAGGTTAGATATGAAAGTAGCATTATTATCTTGAACTGTTAAGTCAAAGTGGTATATATATATATATATATATATATATATATATATATATACATACACACATGCACACATACATATATAATATATACACACATATATAAATACACACACACACAGCAATGTGGTTTATATAATATGAAAAACATAATGGATTAAACACAAAATATGAAAAAAAAAAATGAGAAAAAAAATGATAAAATGTATTTATTAAATTAACCATATTAATCTGACATAAACCTGCCATTCTACCAACCTAAGACAGTTGCAGACATTCCTCTTTAGATTTAGAATATTTCAATTATAAGTTTAACTGTTGTTTGTTGCAAAGCCATTTCATCATAAAAAGGCATAACTGTTGTTTGTTGCAAAGCCATTTCATCATAAAAAGGCATAACTGTTGTTTGTTGCAAAGCCATTTCATCATAAAAAGGCATAACTGTTGTTTGTTGCAAAGCCATTTCATCATAAAAAGGCATAAGATATACTTTAATATTTGATATAATTGCCAGCTGAAGCAGAAATTTTTCTGACTTTAAGATTGCAGAAAATATTAGTATTCTCTAAAAAAACAAATGTTATAAATAATACTGCAGCTATTTAGACTACGGACCGAGACCTTTGGAAATGGGCTGTGCGTGAGAAGACCCGGCAAGCCAAGTAAGATCGTTGCCAGTGCCCCTGGACTGGTTCTTGTGCGGGTGGCACATGAGATGCACCATTTTGAGCGTGGCCGTTGCCAGTACCGCCTGACTGGCTCCTGTAGGATTTTCGAGCGAGATCGTTGCCAGTGCCCCTGGACTGGCTTGTGCGGGTGGCACATAAAAGACACCATTTCGAGCGTGGCCGTTTTCGTGCGGGTGACACGTAAAAGCACCCACTACACTCTCTGAGTGGTTGGCGTTAGGAAGGGCATCCAGCTGTAGAAACTCTGCCAAATCAGACTGGAGCCTGGTGTTGCCATCCGGTTTCACCAGTCCTCAGTCAAATCGTCCAACCCATGCTAGCATGGAAAGCGGACGTTAAACGATGATGATGATGATGATGATGATATATATATATATATATATATATATTTCACTCACGATGCAAAAATTTCAGGCAATTGAAAAAACATGCATGCATTCAGTAACATTAGATTAGATAACTTCTTTTTCTTTCTAAAAAAAGATCTTATTTGAAGTTCCATCAACACTGATGCAGCTAAAGTCTTTATGCTTAGACATTTTTGAGTAGACACATATGACACTATTTCTGTTTAGAAAGTATCTCGGTGCAAAGGTGACAGGAGATCAATGAAGTCACAGTAAAACTAATATACTAAAGTTGCTTTAATGTGTGCAGCCTTGCCACCTTGAGCGAAAGATGAGAGACTTTTACAGTTAAACTGAAAAACATTTTTGGATTTCTTTGCATAGACCAAACTAAATTTAATAAAACCAATACCAAATAATGCTGTTTGGAAATGAAATTTCAGTCCATCTTTTAAGAAGACTTATTATATATATATTTCTTTATCTACTTCTTTCTTTCCTTACTTCTCACTTGCTTCGTATATGTATGTATGTATGTATGTATGTATGTATGTATGTATGTATGTATGTATGTATGTATGAATATATATATATATATATATATACACACACACATGCGAAGACACACACATTAATCAAAATATATAGTCTTGCAGATCCATTAAAGCTGATCTTACTGGGGATTAAAATTGGTTGTCAGATAACAGACCAGTTAAGTAATGCCATGTGGTCTTCAGAGAAGGTAGGTATGGAGAAAAGAGTGCGTGATGTTACTTAACATTACTGTCATCTAACAACTGGTCTTAATATCCAGTGTGAAACTGATTGGTAAGATTGGCTGTAAGGGATTTATAATACTGTATTCGTTGATCAACACATCCATTCTATTGATATTTTTCCATTTATATATTTGGAAACATGATTTTTTTCTACAATGAGGTTATCTGAAATACGTTGGGGCTTCTGTAAACAAACTCTAAACACTCCAGAAATTGAAGAATAATATTTAACATTAAAATAGAGAATTTTAGCTAAATACACAACATACTGTCATGGAACACTATCCAAAAAAAGGCTCGAGTCTAAGAAGCTGAAAAAATAAGATAAACAGTGGCTGTTATAATCCACAATAAGTTCAAAGTAATTTCCAGTCTAAGGATAAATGTATCTCACAGAAAATTTTATTTACCTTTTTTATTGCTAAAGTTATTCAAGTTTTAAAATGGGAAGTGAATTTGTGCTATCCTGCTGATATATATGTATGTATGTATGCATGTATATGCATCAGTATTGTAGTATCAATTATTTTCATGTCAACATCATCATCTCAAATAATGTACCCAATACTTGTCTCTTTTTTTCTCTGCACGCACACACACACACACACACACACACACACAGAGTCATATATATATATAATACAGACATATATTTACACACAAACATACTACATATGTGTGTGTGCATGTATATATATATATATATATATATATACATGCATACAAACATACATACATATATGCACACACACAAAGTAATATATATATATATATATATATATATATATATATATATATATATATATATATATATATATGTATATATATATATATTACTTTGTTTAACTGAGGTACAAAATAGATACAAATAAGTTTTCAATACAGTTTTGCTTTATCATATACATGAATGTGTGTGTGTGTGTGTAATCCCATTTGTTTTGACATTGTGCATGCACTTTAGTACAGAATAATGTCGCCAGTTAGATGGCAAAAAAAAAAATAAAAAGGCATCTAGCTATAGAACATTGCTTCGATGAGTTTCCTTCCACTCAAACAAGCACTCCAAAACCATAAACAATGTCATACACACACACACACACACACACACACACACACACACACACACAGACACACACACACACACACACACACACACACACAAATATATGCATGCAAGTCGGATATGTAGAGTGTTTGTTTTTGGTGAGGTAAGAATTCTGTTTAATTATATATATTTTTTTAACAATACTATGCTGATGAGCGAAATCTTGATTCATTCTAGTAATCGCGAAATCGGTCGATACATAGTTGAGTTATTTAAAAGAAAGTTGGTCTTCTTCTGTTGGTTGTTTTTCCTCACATTCGGTACTAAATGGGGTTATTTTGGGAAGTCCAGTGTGTGGCATTATTTTTCTGTAGTAATGCCCATTATATAAATATAAACAAATAATTATATTCTTGGGAATAGAAATTTCCTTTATGAATTTTTTTACACACTGGCTTCTTGATAAAATTCTTGTAAAAGAGTTTTATCCCTTTTTGAATTTATGTATATATATATATATATATATATATATATATATATATATATATATATATTACATTGGAGTGTACAGTGGCTGATCTTAATTGATTTTGTACAGGGGGTTCAATGGGAATGTTAGGTAACAGCTTGATTATGTAACCTTGTTCACTTCAGAGTAGGCAGTTATGGAAGCTTTATATACATATTATTATTATTATTATTATTATTATTATTATTATTATTATTATTATTATTATCAAAGATTTTATGTATATAATTATAAAAATATAATTATAGTTAAGGGCTACTGGAAACGACCATTGTCACAGAGTGGATTGTAGGTAGTTGACATCTACTTCTAGCATTGGTGATGGTCATTTCCAGTAGCCCTTAACTATAATTATATTTTTATAATTATACACACACACACACACAGTAGAAGACACTTGCTCAAGGTGCCACGCAGTGGGACTGAACCCGGAACCATGTGGTTCGTATGCAAGCTACTTACCACACAGCCACTCCTATACCTATAGCAATTTCTTAAATTAAAAATTTTGAATTTTATAAGAGGTCTTTAAAAATAATGCAGATTGACATAGACTCGTTAAAAGAAACTTTTATGACACAGAAATGTTCTGGCATCAGATATGTGTTAATATTTCCTAAAAATTTTTTTCATATAATTAACATTTAATTTAGGAAAATTTGTTTTGCAAATACTGAGACTCAATCAAGAAAGTTTTCTAAAAATCCTCTTTTTATATAACACACACACACATACACACACATGCACGTACACACACATGCACGTACACACACATGCACGTACACACGCACACAACCCATTATCATTCCATCTCTCTTACTCTCCCTCTCTCTGTAGCTTCAACAACCAAAAAATTTATTTACACAAGTAATCTGCCATGTCGGCAATAACAGCGCATATAGATAGCTTATAATTCATCATTTTATCAACAAACCACAACAAAGTGACTGCAATACTTTGGTTAAGTGTATAATCATTATGTCTGTAATTTTATATTAATATTATCATTATTATTATTATTATTATTATTATTATTATTATTATTATTATTATTATTATCATTATTATTACACACACACACACTCAAAGCTCAGATATCCTTCACAACCTGGTAGCTTGTATGATGTTTTTGCTAATTGTTTTAGATGCCTATGCAGTTACAAGAGGAAACAAATACCTTCTCAACTCACTTGCTCTCAACTCAGAGGAGCATTGATGAAGTGACAGCTGGAGAGAGAGAGGGGGGGGGGGGAGAGAAAGAGAGAGAGAAAAGGTAGCATCAGCAGTTGGTTGGTAGTCATTTTCAGGTGAATAGATTGAAGCAATGTGCATGCACACAACATACCCAAGAATAGAACCGGAAATGCTTCCATATAACTCAGGTCTACTCCCCTCCCACTGTCACATCTTCACCATCTTCTCACTCTCCTCTCTATCTCTACCCGAGGTAGCCATGCTTCTCCTCTATTGCAAAACACTTTCTTTTTGGTCCCTTCCATTTCAGCTAAGGGGGTCTTGTCTTGCAAGTTACTTGGTGACCTCACTGCTGCTCATGCCATGTGAAAAGCACTGAGTACACTGTAAAGCAGTTTGTATTAAGAAGGGCACCCAACCATAGAAACCATGCCAAAGTAGATAGCAAAGCTTGGTGCAGTATTCTGACTTATCAGTTCCTGATAAGTAGGATGAGCTAAACTGTATTGGATATCTCATAGCATAAACAGTTAGACATTCACTATACAGATACCATGAACAATACCTGAATACAAATAGGATATGACAACTTGCTAGGAATGCAAGTACAAGTACCAACAATAGGAAATTTACAAGCCTAATAAAAGAATACATACCATCACCAACCTCACCAACCATCTCACCCTACTATAATCCCCATCTACATCATCATAATGCATCCTTAATCACTCCTATTCTAGGACATTTCTATATAGATTGCACTATTGGTAGACACAATATCCCCTCACAACTAATCTCTCTTTAGTTTCTAAACCCATGCCAACTCATCCATACACATCAACAAGTTAAATGATGATAATGATGATATATATATATATATATATATATATATACATACACATACACACAAAACAAAGCAAAACTTGTTGAGGCATATTATATGCTCTTCATTGCAACCAACCCTCTTTCTTGTGGGTTTTAAACAGGATCAGCACATTTACTAGACAGGGTTCTATATAAGATGTGAAATGAACTACACTATTCGTATTACATAACAGTTACATTTGTTTGCAATTAGTGCATATGTGCATATTATTAAGATAGGGAGATACAGCCATACACACACACATACACAAGGCAGGTTTCTCTCAGTTTCTATCTACCAAAATCTACTCACAAAGGTTTGGTGGGTCTGAGACTATGACAGAAAATACTTTCCCATAGCGCCAAGTAGGGGTACCAAAACTTGAAATTACATGACTGTCAAGTGACTTCTTAACCACAACAATTATATATCAACATCATCACCATCATTTAACATCTGTCTTCCATGCTGGTATGGGTTGGATGGTTTGACAGGAGCCGGTCAAGTAGAAGGCTACACCAGGCTACTGTGTCTGTTTTGCCCTGGTTTTTACGTCTCAATACCCTTCCTAACACCAACAACCCTGTAGAGTGGACTGAGTACTTTTTACATGGCACCAGCACAGGCAAGGTCAATTTTGGCATGATTTCTATAACTGGATGCCCTTCCAAATGCCAACCACTTCACAGTGTGGACTGGATGCTTTTTATGTGGCACCAGTTTTTATATACGTCTCTTCTCTATTACTCATATTGTCAAGGATGCTGCATCAAAATGACTGTTATGCATCATTTAGTGAATAATCAGTATCTCAGTCACTTTATTATTATTAAGCATTTTGTTTCATTGTTAGAAACTACAGTAATACACACACACACACACACACACACACACACACACACACACGTGTCATCAAGAGTGCTATGCACAAAGCTCGGCCTTTGGGCTTTGGGCTACTTTTGTAGCTTTCTGCTGATTGAAAATAATAAAAAAAATATGTATATATAAATATTCACATATTGAGTTCTATGTATCCTGTCTTTGCTACGAAGCCTTTATGTGTAAATGTATACACACAGGCATAGTAAGACAACATGCAAACTTGATTTCGTTACAGGAATGGTCTCCCACCTTTCTTCCTTTTCTCCCTCTCTCTCTCTCTTTCTTCTCTTTCAATCTTCCTGCTGCTTCATCAACTGAAAAATTCATTTTCTCAAGGAAATCGCTCAGAAGTAACTGCTATATTTCAGCTAAGTCCATAATCTTTATTTCTGCCACTTTATCATCATCATCATCATTATTATTATTATTATTATTGTTATTATTATTGTTATTATTATTATTATTATTATTATTATTATTAAGGGCCATTCTTACTGCAAGAAATTACCTCTATGTTCTGAACAACCAGGCAATGCAGAAACACAATTTTATATATGATATACATATGTATGTATGTATATGTACATATGTATGTATATATGTATATATATATATATATATATATATATATATATATATATATATATATATATATATATATATATATATATATACATATATATATATATATATATATATATATATATATATATATATAAACAAATAGTAAATGAGTATATGCATATATACATACAGGTATGTGCATACCTACATCCACCTGTATGTATAGGTGCATATCTGGGTACAGGACATTGCAAATAAAACGTAGACAAGAAAATAATGATAATCAGAGTACAGAAAACACACAAGCCACATAGAGAACATTTTCCTTCATCAGCTACCCCCGTTTTAACACCGGCGTTTCAAAGAGCTGGGTAGGACGCATCGTTAAAACGGCTCTTCCCATGGACCGCAAATTAAATTTGTATACACAAATTGAACCTGTGCCATGGAGGAATGTAGTGGCGGACAAAAAACAAGACAGGAAAACAAACGGAAAAGGCTATACGGCCAGACGGGAAAAATTATGTGTGTATGAACGCTGTGAAGCACGAACTTGAAAGTGGGGACGAAGTAGGTTCGCGTGTTTACTCGGCGATAGCCAAGGAAGGAAAGGATTATTGACCGGAAGCATGTGACCATGCCGGTGTAAGGGGAAGAGAGAGAGAGAGTGGTAGAGGGAGAAATAAAGGGAGGAAGTAGAAGAATAGGTGAGCAACGAGAGGAAAAGAGGAAGAGAGGAAGTACGAGGTGGGGGGAAAGAGATACGTAGTAGTAACAGAGGAAGAACGAGAGGGGTAAAGAGAGATACGTACTAGTAAACAGAGGAAGAACGAGAGGGGGAGAAAATGATAGAGAAAGAGAAAGAGAAAGAGAAAGAGATAGAGTAGCGTCAGAAAATATAAAGTTGAGATAACTACTTACAAAATTGGTGACGCTGGCGTTCGGTCAAGTAAAAACAAATAGTAAATGAGTATATGCATATATACATACAGGTATGTGCATACCTACATCCACCTGTATGTATAGGTGCATATCTGGGTACAGGACATTGCAAACAAAACGTAGACAAGAAAATAATGATAATCAGAGTACAGAAAACACACAAGCCACATAGAGAACATTTTCCTTCATCAGCTACCCCCGTTTTAACACCGGCGTTTCGAAGAGCTATATGTATATATGTATGTAATCCAATCAATAAGTATCCGGACTGTCGCCATAGTAACGAAGCTAAAGCATGTAGAGTGAAGCCACTTGGCACAGATTGACCTTAGGCTCTGCTGTGCATGCACACTACGTTTTAACATTTTAGCTCACTCCTGCTGTTTACAAGTGCTTTGAAGGAAGGTGTGTAACGTGTGATCAAGGTCAATCTTTGCCAAGTGGCTTCACTCTGCCTGCTTTAGCTTCATTACTTTGGCAATAGTCCGGATAGTTATTGATCAAACCTTGTCTATATATGTATGTATTGTTGTTGGCACTCCGTCGCTTACGACGTCGAGGGTTCCAGTTGATCCAATCAACGGAACAGCCTGCTCGTGAAATTAACGTGCAAGTGGCTGAGCACTCCACAGACACGTGTACCCTTAACGTAGTTCTCGGGGATATTCAGCGTGACACAGAGTGTGACAAGGCTGACCTTTTGAATTACAGGCACAACAGAAACAGGAAGTAAGAGTGAGAGAAAGTTGTGGTGAAAGAGTACAGCAGGGTTCGCCACCATCCCCTGCTGGAGCCTCGTGGAGCTTTTAGGTGTTTTCGCTCAATAAACACTCACAACGCCTGGTCTGGGAATCGAAACCGCGATCCTATGACCACGAGTCCGCTGCCCTAATCACTGGGCCATTACACCTCCATGTATGTATACACACATATTCATGCGAAGTATATAGATGTACATATATATATACATATATATTACTGCATGCATATGTGTGTTTGTGTCTTCCTCAGCTTTAGTTACATCAGCTGCAAAACTCATTTAAGCAGGTAATCCATCATGTTAGCAATTTAGGCTCCGATACATGGCATATTCTTCATCATTTTCTCAAGCGATCCACAACAAAGTGATTGCCATGTTTCATCTCTGCAATAATCATTATCTCTTTCTTAGTGGATTGGCAGCATAATTAGAGTATTGGACAAAACTTTTATTGATATTTGCCCTAATTCTTTACAATCTAAGTTCAAACTCTGATGAGGTAACCTTTACTTTTCATCTGAATTGAATTGATAAACTAAAGTGCAAATTATGTACAGGGATCGATTTAATTGACTGACCTCCTTCTCTCAAGTTTGTGGCCTTGTGGCAGCATGAAGATTGATTATTATGAATGGTAAAGACTGTTACTTGACATTGAGATCACATGCAAATACAACACATCAAAAGGATCACTGCTTCTAGTCTCCATATTACAGAAACTATTATGACAAGGATGAAGCTGCTTCACTCAGCTTGCAAGCTTTCTTCTACACTGTGCCACAAAAATTTCTTCTGTCAACTTCCTCTCATACGACTACATTACTATACAACTATGTGAAGGTGCAAGACCTTGTGGTTAGAGTGTTGCACTAGCAATTGTAAGAACATGGTTTCAATTCTTGGTTTGGGTGGTATGTTGTGTTCTTTGAGCAAAACACTTAACCTATATATGCCCATAAAAAATTTCATCGTATTTAGATTAAACATTATGGTAAACCTTCATAGATAGTGAAAGGTAGCGGGTAGCGATAGGTAGTGGGTAGAAATTTTCTTCACTACTTCAGGGAGTGACAACCCTGCCTGACACGAGTCCCGGGCTCAGCTGGCTCCGGCTGACAGTACCCGGTATGGGTCCCTGTCCAGGGTTACGGAAAGGAGACAACCTTCAGAGAAATCCAGAGTGGAGCCCCGTAGGCGGTTTAGTGTTCGACTCGACACTCTTCCAGCAGCTCTTGCAACCAAGCTGGTGCCAAACGTAATACTATGCACTCCTTTGGACTATGTAGTACTCAATACAGACTAGTAATTAATGACATCTGTAAAAGAGTTACATGAATACATTAATGCAGGGGTTCTCAACCACGTTTTACCTATGGACCCCTTTTGATTACTATTTTATTCTGGTGGACCCCCACAGCCATTCGATGTTTAAAAACTAGTTTTATAGAAATTTCTTTCAAAATTCCTATTTTGTTTTTCACACATAAACTTGTGTAGGTTGAACAATGTAAAGTATTAGAGAATGAAACTTAACTGTTTCTTGCAATACATCCCAATACATCAAGCAAAATTTTTTCAAGGGTCCTTAAAATACTATTGTGGATCCTCAATTTACTATTTTGTTGTGTGGACCCCCAAGAATCTTATATGAGAACCACTGCAATCTGGAAAAAAGAACTATGGAAGCTGAAAGATCCTTTGGTTAGATATAGGTTCAAAGAAGTACAAATGAATGTAAGTATTCTTGAACTTCTCAAGTATTTTTTGAAGAATATTTCCACCCAATCAAAGAACATATATATCAAATGTCTGTTAGAGAAACTAGTGGATGCAATAAAGAGGATTAGATGGAAAGCCTACGAAAATAAAAATCTCAAAGAAACACATGATGATTAATTTTCTTTCAAACTTCACAAAAGCCTTCATGCTAAGATGTCACTGCATTTGATTAATAATTCCTTCTGGAAAAATACAGACAGAAGGTGATTCATTGTTTCATGTCACAAGGGATAGCTATGATAGAGCTGGAGTGTGTATGTGAATAGTCTTGTGCATTGTAGCCTTCTTTGAGAAGAGCTTCTCAAATGAATGGTCATCATTTAAACAAACACAGGAAGGACTTGATAGAAACTTACAAAGAATTTAATTTAAAAATTACCAACAGGACTAACATAATTGCTGTAAACTTTCTCAAGGTAACTTTAGAATTAGACTAGTAGGTATCACCAACACCGAAACTTTAATGAAAATTGAATTACATTGGCAGTCACCTAGATACCTTCTTTCCTAGTTATTAAACATGTAATCAATATTACCAGAAGAATGCTCAACATTTTTCATACAAATAGTATTTTAACAATGTAAGAGAGCATTACATTTATGCATTAAAAGAGGGCAGATGGAGAAAAATAGAAATTGTATATCAATCATTATCAAATATAGACAAGAGAAAAGTAGAAACAGAAAAATTATTTGGTTCAAAACACTCATTTAAGTTTAAGTATATCCTCCAAGATAGCTGCAAGTTTCCTATGCCTTAGTTGCAAACATTTCCTATACAGTTATCCACTCATCCTTATCACAAATTCTTAAATAAAAATAATGTCAAAGTCAGTTACAGCTGTACTCTAAATCTGATTACAGGCATAAATAGGGCCGATAACAGAAATTCCACATGTAGAAACAGTTTAAGTTCCACCACCACTCGCCTCAATGCAAATGTAGTAATATTACATAGTGCCCTCTTCCCTCTTAATGGTTTGTGTCTCACAAAGGCACTTGAATACCATGTGAAGGTGACTTGCATGGATGGTGCTGAAAAAAGTCACATCATCCTCATTGAGAACACTTTGCATTTTTTAGCCCTTTCATTACCAACCCAGCTGAAACTGGCTCTGGCTCTGAGTACAAATGTCTTATTTTCATAAGTTTTGAATTAAAATCTTCCACCAAACCTTAGTCACAATTTATGTTCCTAACACCAACTTAATGATAACTAAGTTATTTTACTAAATTCTTTGTTATATTTATAAAGCAATTGAAAGAAACACAGAGCATCTCAAAATAAATACAGTAGCAAAAGGGTTAAGGTATATTGATAAATAAAAAAAAAAAAAAGAGACAGAGAAAAACACAAGAGCATTATTATAGTAGATGTTTTCACTGACATATTTTATCTCTTTGTATCTTTATATATTTACATCCTCTTTTTTTTCACATTCCTCGCTATATACAGAGTTACGCCTTTGTAATGCACATTGATGATATTAAAAAAAAAAAAAAATTCAAACACTTTCAAAGCTTATTTTTATTGCCACAATAGTTTATGCATATGGATTATTGTCATCGTCACATTGTCATTACCGATCAAATTTATCCCCCAAAATCTTGAATATACAAACTCAGTTAGCAACAGATAGGCCCTCAGTTAGCAACAGATTTTCACTGTATGAGTATTGGTACAGTAAAGATTTTAGTTGGGATAAATAACTAATCTTAGCTTGTAGAAAATATAAAAAAGATCATCTTCCTCCTACTCAGGCTAGCATGGTTTGGACAGAATTTATTGAGGCAAATTTTCTATGGCTGGATGCTCTTCCTATCACCAACACTGGCCTGTTTCCAGGTAAGGTACTATTTCCTCATGTTTACACAGAATATTGGAGGTAAATGACAGTGCTTGTAAGACAGTGCCACTCATCTACAGTTGTCACATGATACCAAGACAAAGAGACACAAACATACACAGGCTCACATCAACATATATGTATATATAAAAATAATCTGTTATTTTTAAATAACACTAATTATGTTTTATATTTTGTCTATTCATTTATCTGCTATATTTACTTATAGGTTTACTATTATTTTTATCATTTTTTTTTTCAGTCATGTCAGGCCACTTAAACAATGAGTTTGTCCACCATGTTCATTTACAACAAGTTCTAAATGTCGAGTGAAATTTTCAATTGTAGATGTTTTCAGGCATGTCAAAATTAGTTGAAGATGCCAAAATACCATTTATTGTCAGAATTATGGCTATTGCAAAATGTCAAAAGCTCTGTCTACATGCAAGATGATGTGCCACTACATTAAACCAGTACTATTAAGGAATTTTTGAGAATACAACAGCTTGGTCCTTCTTGTCAGTAACTGATAATTTCAGCCAACATTTAGAGATTGTTAACGTTGAACATGATGGCCAAATTCATCTAATAATGTAATTTTAAGAAATCCCTCAAGCTTTATATTTTATTTAACTCGCAATAATTTTTTCGTTTTCGTGATATTATTTATTATGTGCCAAGTTATTAAATGTTGCATTATCTTTGGTTCACTACGAGAGTGAGTTGCTGGGTGAAATTATTATTGCTGTTGTTGTTGTTGTTATTAAGGTGGCAAGCAGGCAGAATCGTCAGCATTCTAAACAAAATGTTTAGCAGTATTTCGTTTGTTTTTATGTTCTGACATGCCTTTCATCCTTTCAGGGTTGATAAAATAAATACCATTATTATTATTTATTTCTTTATTGCCCACAAGGGGCTAAACATAGTGGGGACAAACAAGGAGAGACAAAGAGATTAAGTTGATTACATTGACCCCAGTGCGTAACTGGTACTTATTTAATCGACCCCAAAAGGATGAAAGGAAAAGTCGACCTCAGTGGAATTTGAACTCAGAACGTAGCGGCAGACGAAATAGTGCTAAGCATTTCACCCAGCATGCTAACGATTCATCATCATCACCATCACCATTACCATTGTCATCATCATTATTTTTAGTAGTAGTAAGATGGTCAACCAGTAGAATCATTAGGGCATCAGACAAAATGCTTAATGACATTCTTCTGGTTTTTTACATTCTGAGCTCAAATCCAGTCAAGGTCAACTTTGTCTTTCATCCTTCCTGGGGTGATACAACAAAGTATCAGTTAAATACTGGGGTTGACGTAATCAGCTAATTCCCACTCGTAAAAACTGTTGGCTTTGTGGTGCCAACATTTAAAAAAATTATTATTACTACTGTTGTTATTAATTTTATTATGAGGATGCATGGCCTAGTTGCTAGGGTGTTGCATTCATGATCATGAGATTGTGGTTTCAATTCCTAGACTGGGTGGATGCACTGTGTTCTTGAGCAAAACACTTCATCTCATGTTGCCCTGTGATCTCTTTCAACACCTGACACATGGTACATTGTGCACCTATCCAGGCAACGTCAATTTGATGGAGGAAGGGAGATAATGCACAACACATACATTTACTCACAATAGACAAATCATTTGTGCAGATCACTCAGCAAAAGCTGAACATACATATGTCGTCTTTAACGAGAGAGTCCATCATTAGTCTTATTGAAATTGACTTCAATGTTCCACCAGTAGTTGGCATCATAAAACTGGATTGGCTTCTGTTTATATTGTTTTTAATAGATGGGTTTTTCAATGCAAGGTTAAGTTTGGAACATGATAGTAAGAGTCCAAGCAGAGAACTCGATAATATCTGATCACTGCCAAAAGTTTATTCATAACATCTGACTCAACACTAAAAGTGAATCATTTTTTTTCAGTTAATAATCATGTTTTTTTTTTTTTAATTCTATATTTTATAACTGGAAAAACAAACATCATTTAATGAAATATATGTGTCAACATGTATATATATATATATATATATATATATATATATATATATATATATATATATATATCTGTCATACGGGGCCTTGATGAATGCTATGAGGCATGAAAGTATACTAGCCTTTATATATTTAATACTCAATATTTCATATATTCAATAAGACATTCAATACTTCATTTCATTTTACTATTTATATTATATATTCCATATTCTATATCCCACATTAATTTTATAAGAATATAAATAAAACATAAAAAAACAGACAGAGTTGGAACTCTTTTAAATAATATATATATATATATATATATATATATATATACATATATATATAAATACACATTTCTATGCATATAGACATAATTTTGTATGGATGGATGCCCTTCTTGTTGTCAACCCTCACCTATTTCCTAAAAGTAATATTTACTCATGGCCAGACATACTTTTTCATGGAAGACTGGAAGCAAGAAATATCACTTGTATGACAGCGATGGTCATTTACAGGCATCATGTGATGTCTAGAGAAGTGTACACACACACAAACACACAGTGGTATAATAGTCTATATTTAGCGAAAAAAAAATGTATAAGAATGACTTTTCTGATGATTTTTTTCCACTTTAATGATGTGATGTTTACAAATTGTATTGTCTATGAATTGTAAAGAGACAATTTCTAGACATCTATTCATTAAAGTGGAAAAATTTTAAGAAAAGTCATTCTTATTCATTTTATTAAATGCAGACGCACGCACACACACACACACACACACACAAATGTAAATCATCATCATCATCATAATTTAATGTCCATTGTCCGGCAAGCTGGAAGGCTGCACCAGACTCTAGTCTGATTTGGCATGGTTTCTACAGCTGGATGCCCTTCCTAACTTCAAACACTCTGAGAGTGCAATGGGTGCTTTTACATACCTTTTCTACTCTAGGCACAAGGCCCGAACTTTTTGGGGAGAGGGCTAATCGATTAGATCGACCCCAGTATGCAACTGGTACTTAATTTATTGACCCCCAATAGGATGAAAGGCAAAGTCGACCGCAGCAGAATTTGAACTCAGAACATAAAGACAGACGAAATACTGCCAAGTATTTTGCCAAGTATTTTGCCAAGTATTTTGCCCGGCATGCACACACACACACATATACATACATATATACACACACACACACATATATATATGAATATATCTCCTGTCTTAATTAGGTATTATTACCATCATATTCTGTCTACAAAGAAATTGTTTTGCTTCAAAAGTATTTATTAGTCACAGGAAGGAACTAGCTTATTATTGAGATATTTCTTATCAACTTTTACCAACATGGCACTTTCACCAATTTAAAGGACAGTGAGGTACATGTTTTGACTCAGACACCAATTTTACAATGAGTAGTTTTTGCTCAGAGCTCAGAAAGATTAATTAATATTTTCTTCCTCATTGACATAAATCATATAAATTCCTCATATAGCTTCGAACAATCTACTACAACATTATTTTTCCATTAGCTTTTTTTCATCTATGATATTCTGTTTTCTTTTGGGATCCTCCCTCCCCACACACCTCCAATAATTATCATTTATTTTTATGGCTATTCAGAGTGACTCTGTGGTAGTTTAGTTACTACACATGCCATTAGGATTAGTTAAATACCATTCATATTCAATTTGGAAGATCTAATTGCTAACATAAAGAGCAAGTTCTTTCGTTATGCCCAAATTAATATGTAGATTTGTTAGATTAAGTGTTTAGTGTGAAGGGTTGCCTAAATCTGTGAGTAAATGAGGCTATGATTAGATGTTTTTATGTATCAATTTAGCTTTCAACTATTGGCTCCTGCATTTGAATAATTTATAAGTTCTATAGTCTCTCATCTAATGAATTAATTATATCCTCATTCGTCATCAGATTATGTCTGCTTTTCATGCCATCATGGGTTGGACAGGTGAGTCAGTACTTGCTTGATATTATTACCAGTCTAGATAGGCTGGGAATCATATCACACCTGGAATGGTGTCTATGGTTAAGTTCCTTTCTTGACACCAAACACTTTATGAAATATACTGGATGTAATTTATTGTGGTGCTAGCATCAAAGAATTTGTCATCTCCTCTGCAAGACTAAAGAACCCTTTTAATTCTGCATGGTCTTTGTTCATTTGTCCCCTTTTAACTCTGCATTGTTATTGTTCATTTGTCCCCTTTTAATACTGCATTGTCATTGTTCATTTTGAAAGTACCTTATAAAATGTAGTGGATATGATTTTTCATAGCACCAACATTGGTGAGGTTATCTTGCTGCTTGCAAGTCTAAAGAGTTCTTACTACTCTGAATTGTCTCCATTCATTCAAGATGTGACTGATGGGATAAATAGAAGGTGGGTGATGACAAAAGGAAAACTAAGGTAAGAAGATGAAAGAAGAGAAAGTATAATGCAAGAAACAGAGTGATATGCATCATACCAGTGCAGCCTACTTTCTTGCACATTACACCTGATTCTTTTTGTATCCAGCTTTTCCCTGAGCTTACTTGTGCTGTCTTTCATACACATAAACATTACACATCCAACAGAGCATGCTCACTCTATTTTTCTTTAAATTTTTGCAAATATTCTGCACTCAGAACTCACATCTCTACCACACAGCATTGTGCTTTATACACAAGCATTATATAGTCTGTTCTTTACTGCAAGAGAAAAATCCTTTATAATTAGTAGAAGTAGTGTCTAGCCTTAAATTTTCCAGTCTATTATAATTCTAGCTATTACACTTTTTGGACACTTACCACCACTGCTTATTAAACTATGTCACAAAAGCTATTGAATACTTCCAAAGAAACTTACCAGGCAATTAAAAGAATCTATTTTACATGTACTTTTACTTATGCCTGCTCATATACATCTGCCTTATAAAAAGTCTTTTCTGTTTGCCTGTTTGTGCTCCCACTACACTTTTTGTGCATCCATAGTTTACACTGCATGCACCAAATGGAATATATTACTCCTTTTATGCAAACCTAGCAAGGTCTAGTCTACTGTTCGACTCACTTATAGAGTAAGATATGTAAAAGATGAAAGATAAAAGGTACAGGAGTGGCTCTATGGTAAGTAGCTTGCTTACCAGCCACGTGGTTCTGGGTTCAGTCCCACTGTGTGGTACCTTGGGAAGGTATCTTCTACGATAGCCTCAGGTCAACCAAAGCCTTGTGAGTGGATTTGGCAGATGGAAACTGAAAGAAGCCTGTCATATATATATATATATATATATATATATATATATATATATATATATATATATGTGTGTTTGTCCCCCCCCACATTGCCGTAACTTAGCAGTTCGGCAAAAGAGACCGATAGAATAAGTACTACGCTTACAAAGAATAAGTCCTGGAGTCGATGTGGTTGACTGAAGGCAGTGCTCCTGCATGGCCGCAGTCAAATGACTGAAACAGACAAAAGAATAAAAGAATGTGAGTTACTGTCTCCATGTGTTGACATCATGTGATATTTATTAACAAGTGTCACAAGGAAATATCCTTTTCTACCCTAGGCACAAGGCCCGAAATTTGTGGGGAGGGGGCCCAGTCAATTAGATCGACTCCAGTATGCAACTGGTACTTAATTTATCGACCCCGAAAGGATGAAAGGTAAAGTTGACCTCAGTGGAACTTGAACTCAGAATGTAAAGCAGATGAAATACTGCTAAGCATTTCGCCCAGCATGCTAATGTTTCTACCAGCTCGCTGTCTTGTCAGAAGGAAATATTACCTCACGTATTTCTAGGTGAAGATTCATAACAGGAAGGGCATTTTGCTGTAGAATATCCACATCAACAAGTTCATCCGACGCATGTGATTATCAAAAAGTGGACATTAAAATGATGATGATGATGGTGATGTTAAGTGCCAGTATATTTCATGTCATATTTTGCATATGATGAATTTCTTTTTGTATTTTGCTATTAGTAAAGTTTCCACGATTGCTCTCATTTCTTCTTTTTTTGTGGATTTCTATATAAAATAATAATGTTGGTATTTGATCTTTGTCTTTCCAATAACAGTTCATGTACTGCATTATAATGAGCTGCAATGGCTCCTTGTCGTAAATGCATAGTCATCCAATAAGAAAATGTCATACTTCTGAGTCCACTGTAAGAATCTGTCCCAATTTTCACATTTACATTAAAATTTGTACATTACATTGGTTGTGTGAAGTACATCCTGTGGTTTGTTCTTTTATTTCTTAGTGCCAATGAAGTATTATTCTTGCAGTAATGTATTATATTCTATAAGGCAGTGAGCTGGCAGAAACATTAGCATGCTGGGTGAAATGATTAGCGGTATTTTGTCTGCTGTTACGTTCTGAGTTCAAATTCCGCTGAGGTCGACTTTGCCTTTCATCCTTTCAGGGTTGATAAATTAAGTACCAGTTATGCACTGGGGTCGATGTAATCAACTTAATCCCTTTGTCTGTCCTTGTTTGTCCCCTCTATGTTTAGCCCCTTGAGGGCAATAAAGAAATAAGAAACATTAGCATGCCGGGTGAAATGCTTAGTGGTATTTCGTCTGTCTTTACATTCTGAGTTCAAATTCTGCTGCGGTCGACTTTGCCTTTCATCCTATTGGGGGTCAATAAATTAAGTACCAGTTTCATACTGGTGTCAATCTAATTGACTGGCCTCCTCCCCCAAAATTTCGGGCCTTGTGCCTAGAGTAGAAAAGAATGTATTATGTTCTATTTAAGAGTTTGTGCACAGGTATGGTTAATATAGTGTTCTGTTTTATGAAACTTTTTAAAAGACTTAGTTATACATTTTGCAACCAGAGTGTATTTTAATCTATAAGCACACAATATTTGTGGCTGGTATATTTTTAGTGGTTGCTGCAGAAGTTATATCAGTAGAAGTTGCATTTGTTCTTGTATTGTTCTCTATCTGATATCAAATCTCTTCTGAGATGAGCTTTTAAATTTTCATCTGCTAAATAAGCTATAGATAACGAAATCCTATGCATGAAACAAACATTGGTTAATAATGGGTATCCTGATAGATTAACAGATTAGGCCATAGCATCAACATTGCCATTTTCCCTCCAGCATAAATAATCACTAGTAGTATTCTAAGGACTAATGTACTTGGCCATAAAACTTATTTTCAAAATTGGCCTTGTGCACAGTAAAAAAAAAAAAATCAATATTTATTTTTCTTATAAAGGCACTTTCTTTAATTAAATCATTTTGACATGATTTTTAAATCAATATCTCATGTCTAATATCTCAGTAGTAGAAGGTGATATAAGTAGCATTTTTCTATAGAGATAAATGTAAAATATGTTTCTCATTAAAATCATCTTAGTTCAATGTCTTTTCTTTTTTTTCTTTTCCCACAACCTATTTTAAAGAAGTGGTTGAAATGTGTATGGCTCCCTAAAGCTAATCCGTAACCTGGTTTAACACCTCCACCTTACCCTTTGGTGCATTTAGTAAGAATTTGGGTCAGATCTCCATTCCAAGTATAGCTTTCTCCCTTCCTTTTAACATTGAGGTCTTGGAAAAAGGGGCAGAGGAGCTGCCCTTCCCTTGCTGACTATGTGATATAAAAAAAAAAGAAATTAAAATATATGTCAGATGGAGATCTTTATCTTCTATCTTTTACTTGCTTCAGTCACTGGATTGCAGCCAAACTGGAGTACCACATTCAAAGGTTTAGTTGAACAAATTGAAACAGAAACAGGTACTTAATTTTTTTTTAAAGTCTGGTGTTTATTTTTATCAATCTCTTTAGCCAAATGCTAGGTTATAGGGACATAGACAAACCAGCACTGGTTGTCAAGTTGTGGGACACACAGACACATGCACACGATAGTCTTCTTTCAATTTCCATCAACCAAATCCACTCACATGTCTTTGGTCAACTCAAAGTTATAGGAGAAGACACTTAAGAATCGTTCTTTATTTTTCATCTATTTTTTTTTTCTCAAACACTCATAAAGTTTCCAGAAATTTATAAAATAATATAAAAATAACTATGTATCAATGTTATAAGCACTACTAAAAGAATAGTTGAAAATTCATAGGTAAATTCTAAGTCAGGGGTAAAATGAAATAAATTGAAGAGAGAAAATGAAGTATGTTAGCTCTGTCTTTCTCCCTCTCTGGAATTAGTTTTCTGCCCATGTTTTTCCTGCAGTCATCAACTTACAGTTTTATAAAAGTAAAATTAATCATGATTAATTTTATTGATCTCTGATGATCTGTGAGCTTTATGGGTACAGCCTTTTCCTCCAAACCAAAACCAATATAAAACAAAATATGTAATGGTTGTAACTCTTGTGGATCAAATGAAGGAAATTAGTAAATGAGAAAGATATAGGTAAATATTTGGAGTAAGGTAAGCAGTAAATAAAAAAATGCTAATGGCATTTAAAAAAATTGGTGCACCAATGTTGAAATAGTACAAAATAATAATAATAATAATAATAATGATAATAATATTATAGTCACATCTGACAGCATCCAAAATGGAATCACTGAGAGTCTTCTGGGAAGAATGAAGTTAGTGACAGTATAAGTTCATTGTAACAAACTGTTATTCTCACTAAAACTGATAACAATGACCATTATTTTCTCTCTCTTGTCTATTCATGTGTTATACATCTAAGCAGTTCCATCGTTCTCCATACAGAAACACTCCTTCTTACCTGCTCCAAAGTAGGCCAAGGTTGTTTCATCTGCAGGGAAGATGATTGCCTTAGTTTTGGGGATGCAACAGGTATTGTGTTTATTGACTACATTCAAAAGGGCCACGCCATCAATGGACAATACTATGCTAACTTGTGGAGGTAGTTACAAAAGGCTATAAGGATCAAACACTCAGGAAAACTGACAAAAGCATTTTGTTCCATCGGGACAATGCTCCAACACACAAGTGCTTACTTTCAATGGCTGCTGTGCATGACTGTGACTTTGAACAACTTGATCAGCTTCCCTATTCTTCTGACTTGGTCCCATCTGACTATCATTTCTTTCCCAACATGAAAAAACACTAGGCTGGGAACCAGTGTCGCAGTGATGACTGCATCATATCTGCTGTTGGTGACATTCATCCTTTTGGGGTTAATAAAATAAGTACCAGTTGAGCACTGGGTTTGATGTAATCAGCTTATCCTCTCCCCCAAAATTGCTGGCCTTGTTCCAAAATTTGAAACTAATGTGTCTTAAAAGTAAGGGCAGTGGGCTGGCAGAATCGTTAGCATGTGGTGAGCTGGCAGGATCGTCATCACGCCGGGTGAAATGCTTAACGGTATTTCTTCTGCTGTTACATTCTGAGTTCAAATTCTGCTGAGGTCAACTTTGCCTTTCATCCTTTTGGGGTCGATAATTTAAGTACCAGTTATGCACTGGGGTTGATGTAATCGACTTAATCCCTTTGTCTGCCCTTGTTTGTCCCCTCTATGTTTAGCCTCTTGTGGGCAATAAAGAAATAAGAATCGTTAGCATGCTGGAAAGAATGCTTTGTGGGCTTTCTTCCGACTTTATAGTCTGGGTTAATATTCTGCTGAGGTCAACTCTGCCTTTCATCCTTTCAGGGTTGATAAAATAAGTACTGGGGTTGATTTAATTGACTTAGCACCTCTCATGATATTGCTGGCCTTGTGCCAAAATTTGAAATCAATATATCTTAAAAGTCAGCATAAATTAATTGCTTTCTGTTTTCATCGTAGATATGTCAAAAGTTAAAGAATTGAGATTTTCTGACGACAATTTAGACCTCCAAGAATGGTATGTATGTCTTTGTGTGTGTTACATCAAGCGTACATTTTAGAACACCAATATATGCTCACACATGCATGCACAAGCACATACACACACACACACACACACACACACACACACACACACACACACACACACACACACACACAAACAAACACAGAGCCTATTCAACATGAAAAATTAATGACGTGATAGATAACAGCAAGACTCTTTGTGGCTCAGTCAAACTTTCATTTAATGAAATGAAAAGAAAAGCAATTCTGTCTCACAACAGATTTTTCAACTTAGATCAATAAAATTCTTTTCGCCCACCTGAAAAATATAATGATCTTAATTATACTGTGCTTTCACCATATCAAAAAATCTGGAAGTGGGGAGGGAGGGGGGAGGGGAGGGGGAGAGAAAGATTCTAGACAGAAGAGATCATGTGATGCTGACCAGCAGAACTCCCTTCACTGGGACCATTAACCAAAACGTGTTAACCTAGAAAGGCTACCTTCAGTATCCTTCCAATATGAGGTGCTTAAGTTTCATATTATGCAGGAAGAGAGAAATCACAACCAAAATATTTGTTTACCTGTACCTGAAATGGACTTATAATGTGTGCGTATGTGTCCATGTATATGTGTATATGTGTGTGTGTGTGTGTGTGTGCATGTAGTATGTCTTAATTATTTAGTGCAAAAACCATTAAGAGACCATTATAGGTAGCAAAAATAAAAGAAGATAAGAGTTAGTTAAAATGTGTAATGAGTAGAAATAATTTCTGGTGAATCTCAAGTCCCTAATCTGGTTACATATTACGTATTTTGTAGAATTATCCTGAACAAACAAGATTTTAAAAAGAAAGATGACTAGGGGTAAAAAAATAATAAAAAGAAAAAACAGAGGAGTAAGAAGAAGAAGAAGAAGAAGAAGAAGAAGAAGAAGAAGAAGAGGAGGAGGAGGAGGAGGAAGAGGAAGATGAAGAGGAGGTGGTGGTGGTTTTGTATTTAGCACTGACCAGATCTTTGGACTCAGAAATAACTGAGAATAAAGCAATGAATAGTAAAGAGCCTTGATTTTCAACTTCATTGATTTTTCCAGAAATCCATTGATGAGAATAAGAATAGAATTTTCTGGATTATTAACTTATGTGGCCTATTGTATAAGACTATTAGTTTAGAAATAGCACACACACACATATATATATATACTCTCATACTTAGGAATATCACATTGGCTGAGAACTGGAAAATATATGATCATTTTGGTCTGCTAGAAATAGAAGCCAAGTTACCATTAAGTCATAGTTTTAAATTTGAAAATGAGGATATGTGAGACTACATGAGATACATAATATTTTGGGGATAAAAACAGAGGTTCATAAATTCATTTTGCAGCCACATGCTTCCTGGTTCAATCTCACTGTGTGGCACCATAGGCAAGTGTCTTCTGCTATAGTCCAGGGCTGACAATGTCTTGTGAGTGAATCTGGTAGACGGAAACTGTGCAAAAGCTCTTCGTATTTATGTGTGTAGGTATATATGCATGTGTGTATATGTATATATGCATGTTTGTATGTATATATGTATGTTTGTGTGTATGTATATATGTATGTGTGTATATACATGTCTGGTTTAAAAAGCCACATCAGGCGCCATGATGGTGCTAAGGTGTAGGTACAGGAAGTGGTCAAACTCTGTATAAGGAGTAGACAACCACCATATGTATATATGTATATAGATATGTGTGTGTGTATATATTGTGTATGTATTTATGTATGTATATATGTATGTATGTATATATGTATGTGTGTGTATGTATGTATAAACATTTTGCCTGGCATGCTAATGGTACTGCCAGCTCATCGAATCATTAGCATGCCGGGCAAAATGCTTAGCGGTATTTCGTCTGCTGTTATGTTCTGAGTTCAAATTCCGCCGAGGTTGACTTTGTCTTTTATCCTTTCAGGGGTCGATTAAATAAATACCAGTTACATACTGAGCTCGATGTAATCGACTTAATCCCTTTGTCTGTCCTTGTTTGTCCCCTCTATGTTTAGCCCCCTGTAGGCAATAAAGAAATAATCATGTAGTGTCTGCACAGGTGCTTTTTATGTGATGCTGACACTGATACTTTTTACATGGCACCAGCATAGATGCTTGTTATGTGGCACCAGTATACCTAGTGGCCTGTGATACAAAAGATGTCTCAGCTGAGAGAGGGAGAGGAACTGAGAGATGTGGTCACAATTCCTCACCCTCTCTATTTCGTTTATTTTGGAAATATAAACTAATGTTACGTAACTAACTAGAACAAAAGTTGCTAACATTTATACTAAAATGTTTGTCCCTACTTTGTTTCATGCAGACAAATTTAGTGCCATGTTGTTCCACTTATATTTATTAAGTGTAGATTAGGGGCAAAAGACACTCATGTAAACTAAACTACATTTGTTGGACACACATACACACAAAATCCTATAGATTGGGTAGCAGCAGAACAATTTCCAATACAGAAAAGTTCTCTAAGGAGTAAACATATTTTCAATCATACCATGTGATGAAATATCAAACCAGATGTGAAGAGACTAAATTGCTCAGCTATCTGATAAATGCATCTGAAAGCAAATATTCTTTGGTTTTTAGTTCCAAAGGAAACACTTGCACTGCTTCAAGAACAAAGACAAAAAAACAATAATAAATCCAAGAATATGGCCAAAGGCTTCCATAAAATACTTGAAATCAATAGCACAGTACTAGAACAGATATGAAAAAATTGGAAATCCTAGAAAACTGGAGGCAATCCATATCAGCCAAAGTAATCCCTTAAATATAAGAATCCAATGTTTCCAGTACTTGCTCTTCTTTTGTTAGATAGAGAATACACAAACATGTGTGTGCTTGTGTGTGTGTAGATATGTGTGTGTGTGTATGTTTGTGTGTCTGTGTTTGTCCTGCCATCATCGCTTGACAACCGATGTTGGTGTGTTTACGTCCCCGTAACTTTGCGGTTTGGCAAAAGATACACATACAATAAGTACTAGGCTTACAAAGAATAAGTCCTGGGGTCGATTTGCTTGACTAAAGGTGGTGCTCCAGCATGGCTACAGTCAAATGACTGAAACAAGTAAAAGAGTAAAAGAGTATACTAAACTGGCACTCTGTCAGGTATGAGGATGTGGGTTCCAGTTGATTCAATCAACGGAACAGCCTGCTCATGAAATTAATGGGTAAGCGGCTGAGCACTCCACAGACATGCATACCCATAACGTAGTTCTCAGGGAGATTCAGCATGACACCAAATGTGACAAGGCTGACCCTTTGAATTACAGGTACAACTCATTCTTGCCATCTGAGTGAACTGGAACAACATGATATAAAGTGTATTGCTGAAGACAATGTGGCACCAGGAACTGAACTCACGGCCTCATGATTGTAAGCTAATTACCCTAACCACTAAGCCATGTGCTTCTACATATATATACACACAAGCTACACAAAAAGTTACAAATACTAGGTTTTTCAAACAAAAGAGTGAAAGAAACTGATGTGGATTCTCCATATCCAATCTATTAGTGGCACGGTGAAAACGTGTGAGGCATTCCAAAGATTCTCTGTCTGAGATTCTTTAAGTGAATAGATGCACATACCTGGGTGCATGCATCCAAAATTCAACTAATGCAAGAACTCAACCACATATTCACAAACACCGGAAACTCTGTTATTTAAAAAAAGTCTTGTTGCTTCGTTAGTGATTGGCTTGAACTCCCTTCAGAAGAACTTAAATAAAACTAAAATATATATATATACATATATACGCAGGAGTGGCTGTGTGGTAAGTAGCTTGCTTACCAACCATATGGTCCTGGGTTCAGTCCCACTGCATGGCACCTTGGGCAAGTGTCTTCTACTATAGCCTGGCTCTGTTACTGACTTTCACTACTGCTTCCACTCATCTCACAAAAGTTATATCTAAGAGTTGACACTTGCGTGTAAGATGCTATGCAATGGGATCTCACACTGGACAATGTGGCTGTAAAGTGAATTACTTATCCACACAGTTACGTGATATATTCTTTCTTAAAAGAATTATTGTTTTATGTGCATGTTTCCAGGAGGCATTTCAGATTTCTAGCATCATTTTTATGTCAAATTCATACACATCATCAATACTTCTGGTTTCATAGGTGAAGTGAAAATAATTGTTTAGGAAACATCTTATGGAACTAAAAATAACATTTCTACAAACATTAATCTCTTACCAGAACATAAATTTCATTTCTCATGAATTAAAAATAGTAAATATTCATAAAGATACTAAAAACATTTTCTTTAATTCATGAATCTCATCATTTCATGAATTAAGAAAACAGTAAATATTTATGAGGAATGTAAATAAATATTGTAAAAATAAAGAACACCAAGAAGTTAGCAGTGTTTATATGTTGACAGAAATATATTGGGATATGAATAATGCCTAGAGGACAGAGTTTGTTTTAGGGGTTACTGGTAACTTGGATTTGATTTTAAATTGCAATTGGTAGAGCAATAATGTTTTCAGTGATAGGTCAATCACAAGTTGATTGTATTTCTGACAATATGAGGAATAAGGGAATACCTATAACTTGCCACAGAGGTCCTTGGTCTTGCGAAAGACTTCATTTGAAGACTAGTTTTATGCCATCATATAACATTTTTCATATTCTATACACAAGTGAAACATACAAGCATAGATATGCACACACATACACACGCACAAATTTACATACATGCAAATACATGAGTTTTATCCCCATTAACGGGGGTGGCCGGATCTATCTCAATGCCATAGCAACTGCCCTCACACCATCTTGCTCAGTTTTGGGGCATCCTCCCTTCTCAAGTCAACCTTCTCAATCTCCTCCTCCGCCTGTCCCTCCATGTTTTCTTCGGTCTGCCTTGCTTTTGCAGTCCATTTACCTCAAACTCAAGCACCTTCCTCAGAACCTGCTCCTCATCCCTTCTCAACACATGCCCATACCACAGCACTCCATTACCCTTACCAGCTGTTCCACCAACCCCAGTATCCCCATCAAGTCCTAATATATATATATATATATATATATATATATATATATATATATATATATATATATATATATATTAGGGAACTGATTGTTATGGCTGGTTGTAGAGTGACCATTGGTTTCACACCTGTAAAGCATTTAGTGAAATCGTGTGGCTTAGTGGTTAGGGTATTTGGCTCATGATCGTAAAGTCATGAGTTCAATTCACAGAGACGTGTTGTGTCTTGAGCAAGACACTTTATTTCCCGTTGCTCCAGTCCACTCAGCTGGCAAAAATGAGTAGTACCTGTATTTCAAAGGGCCAGCCTTGTCATACTCTGTGTCATCCTGAATATCCCTGAGGACAATGTTAACGATACATGAGTCTGTGGAGTGCTCAGCCACTTGCACATTAATTTCACAAGCAGGCTGTTCTGTTGATCAGATCAACTGGAATCCTCATTGTCATAACTGGCAGAGTGCCAGTTATAAATCATTTAGCTGTGTAGCCAACTTGTCAGACTCAAATGGCTGAAGGCACACAACCTCTCCACGGCTGGAGGGAGGAAGATGTTATGGTCAGATAATTTTGTAAACAAAACTATATATTGCTGATATTACTGCTCCAATGTTTTAGAGTGAGCTTCTTTTTTTGAGTATATGAAATATTGACTATATATGTGTGTGTGTGTGTGTGTGTGTGTGTGTGTGTACACATACACACGTTTGTATTTATATATATATATGTATGTATACACACATTTATATTTATATATATATATATGTATGTATACACACACAAAGAAATTTTGATAAACACATGTTTATATCATTTGTTCCTTAGAAGTTATACATCTAGATGTACATTCAGGTACAAGATAAACCACACACACACACACACACACACACACACAACATACATATTATATAAATGTCATTCTGCACATGTCTCTAAGCCTCCTAGACCTCATCCAAAACATTACCATACAGCAGAAATAGACATCAAATGCAACAGACATATCTGTCATTTAGAACTGCTTCTTCTCCCTAATTCTCTTATAGATATCTCAAGCATCTCTGTTGCTCTGAATGAGCAAACTGTATACTTCTTCTGCAATTGAGTCCCAACTGTGTTTTAGGTATTAGATACTACACTAAACGCTTTTCACAAACCATTCTTCACAAAAGCTGCATCCTTTTGTAATTATGGATATTCAAACAGAACATCATTCACACATCTCTCAACATTCTGAGAGTGTTTGCAAAACCCATGGCATTATTCACTCCTCATCAGTAACTGACAATACGTACATACATGTAAGTGATTGTATATGATTCCTAAATGTTTTAAATGAACATAGACCAACTACTTTCATGAAGTCTGAAGTTTTGCTGTATTAAAGAGCTCAAATCAGAGTGAGATAACGTTATCTACAGCTATGAGGACACGCAAAATGAGAGGAAAAAAAAATGAATTATATTGAAATATTATTGCATATGTTCTCTCACTCATAATAAAAAAACTTCTTTACTCTCTTTTACTCTTTTACTTGTTTCAGTCATTTGACTGCGGCCATGCTGGAGCACCACCTTTAGGTCGAGAAAATCGACCCCAGGACTTATTCTTTGTAAGCCTAGTACTTATTCTATTGGTCTCTTTTTGCCAAACTGCTAAGTTACGTGGATGTAAACACGCCAGCATCGGTTGTCAAGCGATGTTGGGGGGAGGGGGACAAACACAGACACACAAACACACATACATATATACATACATATATACGACGGGCTTCTTTCAGTTTCCGTCAACCAAATCCACTCACAAGGCTTTGGTCGGCCCGAGGCTATAGTAGAAGACACTTGCCCAAGGTGCCACACAGTGGGACTGAACCTGGAACCATGTGGTTGGTAAGCAAGCTACTTACCACACAGCCACTCCTGCGCCTAATAATAATAAGGCAAAAAAAATTAAAATTATAAACCTTCCCTTTTATTTCTTAGTACACACTCTTTCCCTCCCACTCTTACTCTGAAGGCAACTGTAGGTGGCAGTACCAACAGTCACCATTCAAATTTCCAACGTATATATGTATATGTATGTGTACATATATATATATATATATATATATATATATATATAGAGAGAGAGAGAGAGAGAGAGAGAGAGAGTTTACAGTTCCATTATATGTAAGATCAACAAACACAGTACTCCATCCAGTTCAAGATAAAAATCATTTAATATACATGGTATTTAAACATGAGCTACTAATAGTTTCATGCTGTGAAAACAAAATAATTTGGCGGATTTAAATATTGTACCTTGTGCCTCCAAGCATTCTTTCAGTCTCTATACATGTATTGATGATGAAGGACTTTTGGGAGACACAACGCAGGTTATATAAATCTGCTGAATCATTGTGTTTCCACAGCATGAAACTATTAGTAGCTGATATTTGAATACTGCCTATATAATCTACACACACATACATATATATACACACACACTTATTTGTACATAATGTGGAAAATTTGATGCAAATGACTGGGGTTTAAATTGGAGGGAAATATTACAGGTAGCTATGAAAAGAAAGTGTTTGAAGGTGTTACTGTGTGTATGTATGTGTGTGTGTGTGTGTGTGTGTGTGTGTGTGTGTGTATTAATATATCTCTGAGGAAAAATGTGAAGATTACATTATACTGAAGTAAAAGTTATATATGCATATGTATGCGTGTATATGTATGTATGTATATACACACACACACATATATATATAGATATATAAATATACATACACATATATATAAATACATATGCATATGTATGTGTATATATATATATATATATATATATATATATATATATATATATATGTATATATCTTCTTTTATTCTTTCACTTGTTTCAGTCATTTGACTGCAGCCATGTTGGAGCATCACCTTTAGTTGAACAAATCGACCCCAGTGCTTATTTTATTGGTCTTTTTTGCCAAACCGCTAAGTTACGGGGATGTAAACACACCGACATTGGTTGTCAAGTGATGATGGGGGGACGAACACAGACACACATATATATACGACGGGCTTCTTTCAGTTTCCGTACATAAGCATGTATATATATGTATGCATGTATGTATGTGTGTGTATATATATATATATTTATATGTGTGTATGTGTGTGTGCGAGTGTGTGTCATACGTACACATAGCTACATACAAACACGTATACACACAGATATATATATATGTATATGTGTGGATATATACATACACACACACACACACACATATCAGGTTATCCCATAAGTTCTGTCCGATTTTACCTTTTTTAAAATTGAATGAAACTTAATAGTATTTTAGAATGTCTAATGGAATTACAAATTATTTTTATGCATTTGTGTACATTTAAACTAATTAAATATTATTTTACAGAATAATAGAATTAAAATTTCTTTGATTAAAACCCTTTCTAGCATGGAAGTATTCAAAGAGCATTTAAGGCACATAATGATTTATGAGTAAAAAAAAAAGGAAACTCTGCGGCCGAAGCGACTCGAAACATACACTCAGTTTATGGGAAAGAATGCTTGAATAAAAGAACTTGCAGAAGATGGTTTGCAATATTCAGAAGTGGAGATTTCAGCCTTGAAGATGAAGATCGAACAGGATGTCCAGTTGAGTTTTATGATAAGCTCCTTGAGGCATTACTTGAAGAAAATCCTGCATTATCATTTGAAGAATTGGCAATAAAGCTTAGTTCAAACCATACAACTGTTCATCGTCATCTTCAACAACTTGGAAAGGTTCCTAAACTTGGAAAATGGGAGCTTTAGGAGTTGTCCGAAAGCAACAGCAAATCTTGAGTTGACATCTGCTCATCTCTCCATTCTCACGAACTCATTTCACCCTTTTTGGATAGGCTTTTGACTGGTGACAGAAAATGGATCTTCTATTGAAATGTTAAGTGGCTTGGTAAAAGGGAAAAAACTCAACCACAACCAAGAAGGGAACTTCATGGGAAAAAGGTTCTTCTCTCTATCTGGTGGGATTTCAAAGGAGTAATTCACTTTGAATTGTTACCACCTAATGCAACAATCAATGCTCAAGTCTACTGTCAGCATTTGAACCAAGCTTTGAAGGAAAAATGAACCGCTTTAGTTAATTGGAAAGGAGTGATGCTTCATCAGGACAATGTGCAACCCCACCCTGCAAAGATCACATCACAGAAGATCGAATAGCTTGGTTAGGAAAAAATTCCTCATCCACCTTATTCTCCTGACGTTGCTCCTTCTGACTACCATTTGTTTCATAGTTCACAGAATCAATGGGAGGGGAGACTTAACTTCCACAAGCCAGGAGGAGGTTGAAACTGACATTTCAGAGTTTTTCACTTTGAAACCAAAAGAGTTTTACATTGATGGGATTAAAAAGCTTGTAAATAGATGGAAGGAAGTCATAGATAATCAGGGAAAGTACATTGATGATTAAATTTCAATTAAATAGAACATTTGATTACTTGTTTTCTTTATTCAAAATCCGGACGGAACTTATGGGATGACCTGATACATATATGTGTTTATTGCACTCAAAGGTAAAGAAGGATTATATTTTCAAACTATTGTTCTATTCAATCGGCTTTTAGGTTGGTTACACATCAGCAGAAGTTCACTCAAGTGTTTAGTTGACTGATAGCTTGATTCAATAGCACTATGGCTAGAAAATATATAATCCCTATTTACCTTACACTTCGATAAAGATATATCATGAAATATAAATATATATATATGTCATAGTCTTCACACTATGTAACAAAACAGTATCGAATACTTACATGATTTTGTACTATGCAAGAAACCAAAACCACATACATACATACATACATAAATACATGCACACACACACACACACACAGACACACACACAAATACATATATATCTAAATATATATATTACATGTATACATGATATAAATATATGTATATATATATATATATATATAAATACATATTGTTCAAAACAGTTTAATTCAGATTCTGTGCTACTTCAAGTTTCAAAGCCCCTAATGGAGCCTCTTGTTAGGCAGGTCAGAATTATATATATATACATATATATTTACATACACACGAGCGCACACACACATTATATATATTGTATATATATATATATATATATATATATATATATATATATACACACATGTATGTATACTATATATTGTACACATACACAAACACATATTTGTATACATAAATGCACATCTGCATCATATATATATATATATATATATATATATATATATATGATAGCTTAATGGAAGCAACAAAACTAAATGATTTCCTTTCAAGCATGCAACTCCAACTCACACACACAGAACATGCATACATACATGTGAAAGCAAATCATTTTGACCTGTCACTTTCTTAAGGTGTATTGTACTTTTTCATCACAGATATTAAATGCTTAAATACAGATATATATTATATATATATATATATATATATATATATATATATATATATATATACTGTAATAGGACATCTAACCCGCTAGAAATAGCAGCAAGACTACATACCACAAAAAGTAGGGATAATTTCGAAAGGGGATGAAAAATAAAAACAGTTACCAATCTATATTCTGTACCATGGTTTCAAGTCAATTGGTAAATGTTTTTATTTTTCATCCCCTTTCGAAATTATCCCTACTTTTTGTGGTATGTAGTCTTGCTGCTATTTCTAGCGGGTTAGATGTCCTATTACAGGCATCTCTGTATTTTAAATGAATAATACTTAGTCTATTGACTGTTTTTTACCCTTGCTAGGCCACTGGTGGTAAATAAAATTTCTAAAATTTTTTTACTACCCTGTATTTTATTAATAATGATATATATATATATATATATATATATACACACACATGTGAAAGGAATATGTTCTTACTTGATTTTCAATCAGTTGTAATGTCCCTTTCTGTTCCTCTCCTATGTAATCACAAACTGCCTGCAAAGAGAAGATAGAAATAGTTCATATTTCAAAATAATGCTTCATTTATATTGTACAACAATAAATATTCTGTACATACATACATACATCTGTGTATGTGTGTGTGTATATATATATATATATATGTACACACACACATGCACAAAAGTATATAAGTGTATATTTATCTATCTATACACACACTCACACACACACAAGTGTCTGGGTCCTAAGGCATATATATTTACATATACATAGAGGTGGTGGTGTGAGTGTGTGAATGAAGGGGAACATATGATGGGAAAAATAATTATGTTCATAGTGAATGGTGGTTGTGTGTATGTGTGTATGTGTTGTGTATATGTATGTGTCAAATATAAGACTAGGTGAGTGTATTATGTGTGAAAAGATTAGATTGAGTGTATATGTCTATAGTTAAATGTATGTGCAAGAGAGGACACATATGTAAGGAAATATGTATGTTTGAATGTGGTGTGAGAAAGCATTTGAGTATCTGTGGACATTTGTATGTATATGTTTGAAAGCGTATGTAGAAGATATATAGTTGGATGTATGTGTTTGAAGGAATAATGGAATAACAGAGATGATGTATGTGTAAATTGTAAATATTTATATATTAGCGGATATATATGCATGTGAGTGTGTGCATATAAAATGAAGTTATGTATGTTTAAGGTTTAAGATCGTTGCAGTTATGTATAAATGATTCTTGTGTACACACATACACACATGCGTGTGTGCGCAAACACACACACACATGTACACACAGACACATGCACACATACACACAGACATATACATACGCACTGACACAGGTATACACACTCACACACGTGAGATGCTTTATGTCAATGAAATGTTCCTTGTATGTTTGCATAAGTATAAAAGGGAAAGGTCTGTGAATATGAGAGCGAGTAAATGAAAGAAAGAGAGAGGGGCGAAAGAGAAAGAGAGAAGGTGAGAGGAAGATATATATATATATATATATATATATATATATAGAGAGAGAGAGAGAGAGAGAAAACCTGTATATCGTCTTGCAATTTGATCCTACCTAGATCTGTGAAGGGGAAATTATCTCTTTGATTGTCAATTATTCATCTATGCATTTCCTGTCTTTCCCCAGTTGGTAGAGCTGTGATGTCATATTACAGCATTGCTGGCAAATATAATGGAAGGTCACTGTTACATCTATCAAGATAGCACAGTTTCAGCACAGCAGAGCACAACACAGCTCATAGTTTTGATACAGCATCGATGGTTTTTAACTCTACTGTCACTACAGAGGTCATTTACTGAAATGGAGCAACTGAAGATGGTCAGAGTTGGTCCTATTAACATTGAAGTTATTGTAAATATGGAGTTTATTTTATTGATATTATTGATTTTTTTGTAACAGATTTCAGATTTATAAATGAGGAAAATGGAGCACTGAAACATCATATATTTGGAAAGATTGAAATGAAATGGTTTGAAACAGCAATTAAAATCAGATGGAGACAACTTAATGGTACTGTTCTTTTTGTTTCTTGTGATTTAGTAATTTTATTTGAAATATATAGGTGCCAGGGCTGCCTGATTGGCTCCTGTGCCATTGGCATGTAGAGAGCATCATCCGAATGTGGCCGTTGCCAATACCCCCCCCCCCCCCCGATTAGCTCCTGTGTTAGTGGCACGTAAAAAGCACAATCTGAACGTGATCGATGCCAGGCCCACCTAACAGGATCTAACTGATGCTGATAGCAACATTAACCCTTTAGCATCGGAACTGACCATATCTGGCCCAAATATTTTACCTGCTTTATGTTCAAATTAGCTGGGCCCAGCCTCTCATACCTACCCTGCAATGTCATTCTAAAAATATACAATCACATCTTTGAAATCTCACAGCGACAAGATTAATTTTAATACAGGATTAACTTTTTAAAAATGTGAATAAATAAGCATTACATTTGACAAAGTCATCTGAATGCTAAAGGGCTATATTGTGTGTGGCTGGTTAATGGTTACTTGTACCAACATATATTCATGACTTAATGGTATCTGTTAAAAAAAAAAACTAAGCCAGCTATAAAAAAAGTTTATTGGAATTTGCAGACTCATCTCATTTGTAATACTCTTGAAAAAAATACACATGCATAATAAATATATATGCACCACTGGTTATGCCTATTCTTCTTCTTTTAATTAGAGAATTGTGCCTTACCATCCCATCACTATATTAAATTATATTTTGCTCAATATTTCCTAATGTAAATTACTTATCTTCAGAACTACCTTACTATCTATATTTTCTCCCCAAATATTACTTCTAGAAGTCTGAATTAAACCCAATCACATCAACCATATTTAACTCTTCCTGTGTCTTCAATCTAGGTGACATTACAATGGCTATGAGAACTAATTGAAAGAGAAGGAGCCACTGATGACTCTTCTATGCAGTCACTTACTCTGCAAGAAATAGCAGCCAAATTCTATGAAATCTTATCCTACCATCTTATAAAAAGAAGGATATATATATATATATATCGGCAAGCCAAGTAAGATCGTTGCCAGTGCCCCTGGACTGGTTCTTGTGCGGGTGGCACATGAGATGCACCATTTTGAGCGTGGCCGTTGCCAGTACCGCCTGACTGGCTCCTGTAGGATTTTCGAGCGAGATCGTTGCCAGTGCCCCTGGACTGGCATGTGCGGGTGGCACATAAAAGACACCATTTCGAGCGTGGCCGTTTTCGTGCGGGTGACACGTAAAAGCACCCACTACACTCTCTGAGTGGTTGGCGTTAGGAAGGGCATCCAGCTGTAGAAACTCTGCCAAATCAGACTGGAGCCTGGTGTTGCCATCCGGTTTCACCAGTCCTCAGTCAAATCGTCCAACCCATGCTAGCATGGAAAGCGGACGTTAAACGATGATGATGATGATATATATAAATGTATTCTTAGATATCCAAAAATAGGATGGAACACCTGAGGCAATATCTGAAATACTAGTTTAGTAAGTGCACAAATGGCAGTGTTGTAAAAAGTTTGCTTTCCAACCACATAGTTCCAGGTTCAGTCCTGTTGCATGGCACCTTGGGAAAGTGTCTTCTACTACAGCCCTGGGCTGACCAAAGCCATGTGAGTGAATCTAATAGCTGGAAACTGAAAGAAGCTCATCATGTGTGTGTGTGTGTGTGTGTGTGTGTCTGCGTTTTTTCCCTCCACCACTGCTTGACAATCAGCGTTGATGTGTTTATGTCCCTGAACCTTAGTGGTTCAGCAAAAGAGACTAATACAATAATACCACGCTTAAAAAGATATAGGTACTGGGTCAATTCGTTTGGCTAAAATTCTTCAAGGTGGTGCCCCAGCATGTCCACACTTTAATGACAGAAACAAGCAAAAAAAAAAAGAAAAAAGATAAAAGATAGTAGAAAAAAATATTCTTAGATGAAAGAGTATGTGTGTATGTGTGTGTGTACATGTGCGTATGTAGTGTGTGCGTATGTGTGTGAGTGTGTTTGTGTGGTGTATGTGTGTGTGCACGTGTGTTTGACAATGGACTTGCCCACTGCCATAAGATCAAAAAGACATAGGAGACATGATGTCAGATAATAGCTGTAGAGAGCCGAGAGAGAAAGAAATATTAAAAAAAGGGAATGAAAGAAAAATAGAAAAAATTAATCACAGAATGGTGAATGGTAATAAAGCGTGAGTGTGATAGCGCAGAACAAATAACAATAATAATAATAATAATGATAATAATAATAATAATCCTTTCTACTATAGGCACAAGGACTGAAATTTGTGGGGAGGGGCTAGTAGATTACATTGACCCAGTGTTAACAAGATCATCACTGTAAATACTACTACTACTACTACTACTACTACTACTACTAATAATAATAATAATAATAATAATAATAGTAATAATAATAATAATAATAATAATAATAATAATAATAATTATAATAATAATAATAATAATTATAATAATAATAATAATAATACTGTGTTACAAAGGAATAATATCAAGACTTAGGCTGCTTGGGACTGGCTTGTCAAAGAACAGATCCAACGTTTTCTGTGTATGTTGTAAAAGGTGACTAAAAGAGGTTGAGGTAAGATTTGCACTCCGACCTTGTAAAACCCTCACCAGCAATAACTATCCAAGCCAACCTTTGGGTTGGAGGGTTGTTGCCTGAGTGGTGCAAAGGTGTCGTCCACCAGGAGCAGGAAATCACCAGCAAATGGTGGCTGCAGCAATGTGATTTTACAGTGCATGCCCCCATACTGCTACTATTACTAGGCAGAGAGATGAAAAGGTTTTAGAAATCAAAGTGGCAACTGTTCCTATGGTAATTGGCACAATATCCAAACTGTTATCCTGTATTTCCTCCAAGAATTCTGAGAAAGATTCCTGAGATTTGAGAAGAATTGTTGTTACCAAACCTCAAAATAACATCCCTACTAACTTTAGTAATATGTAATAGCTTTAATAGTGATGCTTTCTTTATTAACTAGAGTGGTTGATAAAACGATCAAGTTTGGTACAACATGATTCAGTTTGGAATTAAAAATAGGAAAATGCATGAGCTATAGTCAATTTTTTATGATGTCATTGAGCTGTCAATAATTCCAGTAGCTCTGTACTTTCAAACAGGTAAGGGTTAGCAGTCAATAGGGCATCTAGCCATAAAACAATGCTTCAACAACATGTATTCTTTTCAACCGTGCTAGTAACAAAAAAGCAGATGCAATAATGAATGAAACAAAGAAATGAAGAGCTTCACAAAAATTAATATTATGTTTCAGGTAACACATTAGCACTTTTCATTCAAATGTATTTCTTTTCCATTTTCCCTTGGCTTTTCAGTAAAATATACAGCATACATATATATATATATATACACACACACACATACATATATCCAAAATACACTCAATACCATACAATTACATTCCATAGGTTGTTATTTTGATGTCAATGAACACATTTGGTGTAAGAGAGAAATGAGAATAGAGCAGTAGAACAGATATCTATAAAAATAAGAATATGAATTAATGTTTGCTGTTCTCCTTCAATTTTTTTTCTTTAAGAATATTATTTTCTAAGAGTACACATGGAATTTTTCTACTTTCATTACAATACTAGTTATCACAATGCACATATTTTAAAGAGGTCATTACATCCAAATATGCATGCATGCATACATGTGAAAAACCAAAAATTCACACATGTACATATAAACACACATACATACACACACGTATGTATACATACACACATATATATATATATATGTATGTCTAAATTTATACATATATATATAAAGTAGGGCATGTGTTAGAGTGGGTGGTGAAGTAAGTGAGTGGTTTGATGTGAAGGTGGGTTTAAGACAGGGTTCTGTGATGTCTCTGTTGTTGTTTAATTTATATATGGATGGTGTGGTGAGAGTGGTAAATGCTAGAACCTTTGGTAGGGGAGCCCTGGGAGAAAATGGAGAGAAATGGCAGGTGAGTCAGTTGTTGTTTGCTGATGATACAGTACTGGTGGCAGATTCGGTAGAGCAACTGAGGAGACTGGTGGTAGAGTTTGGAAGAGTGTGTGAGAGGAGGAAACTGAAAGTGAATGTAGCTAAGAGTAAGGTGATGAGATGTTCGAGAGATGGAATGGCTGGTAGGATGGGCATGAGTATAAACAGTGCGATGTTAGAGGAAGTGAGTGTTTCTAAGTATCTAGGATCACATGAGATGGCAGATGGAGTGTTGGCTGAGGAAGTGGGATATAAAGTGAAGGAGTGGAGTTAGATATTTGGAGTTGTGAAAGGTATGCTGAGAGATAAAAGGTTGAGTATGAAAGCGAAAAGAGGTGTGTATGAGGGCGTGATTGTGCCAACAATGTTATATAGTGCAGAGATGTGGAGACAGAGAGAGGCGGAAAGGAAGTGACTAGATGTGTGTGAGATGAGATGTTTGAGGGCTATGGTTGGTGTGACACGTATATAGACAGGATGAGGAATGAGGAGGTGTGGAGGTGAGCATAAATGAGAGAAAAACTAACAACCAAAATGGATGGATGAATGTTGAGGTGGTTTGGCGACATGGAGAGGATGGATGAGGAGTAGATGGTAAGGAGGGTGACAAAGGCAGAAGTGGTATGCAACAGAACCAGAGGCAGACTTCAGTTAGCGTGGATGGATTGAGTGAGGAAAGCTTTGATGGTTAGAGGTGTTGGAGTGGGAGAGGCAAGTGAGTTTAGAAATGGTAGGAGAGCTTGGAGAGTGTTTGTGGACGGATGAATGGATTTGAAGTTGCTCAAAGGGGTACGGAATCAGCATGATGCGGCAGGGGTGAACCAGCATATGCTGTCAGGCCCTGCTGCTGATACAAGGGGCTGTGTTCTATGCCTTGACCTGAGCATAGAATGGGGCATGCCTCTTTGAGCTGGAAAATGAATGGAATGCCTGGTGTGTCTTGTTGTGGCTACCCACTACTAAAAGAATGGGGAATAGGCCTAGGTATATATAAAAATATATATATAAATGTGTATATATTTATACATATGTGTGTGTCTATGCTTATATATATGTGGTCTGATCAATAAATATCTGGACTATTACCATAGTAAGGAAGCAATGTTTTTCTTAGTTCTGTTGGTTGTGGGTCTCCCAGAACGTTCGTCAATGCTGACATATTTTTGGCCATTTTGGAAATGTCTGAACCACTCGTACACTTGTGTGTGGCTCATACACTCCTCTCCATACACTTCCTCCAACTTTGTGTAGGCCTCTGAGCAGGTATCACCAAGACAACTTTCTCTGTCATGTTCAGTGCAATGATCATGTGCTACACACCTTCCTTCCAAGCACTGCTGTAAACACCAGAAGTGAGCTAGGACATTAAATCTTAGTGTGCATGCATAGCAGAGTTCAAAGTCAATGTTTGTCAAGGAGCTTCACTCTGAGTGCTTTAGCTTTGTTACTATGGTAACAATTCAGATACTTATTGATCAGAACTTGTATATATATATATATATATATATATATATATATATATATATACATATACACACACACACACACACACACACACACACACACACACACACACACACACACACACACACATATATATATATATATATATATATATATATACATACATACAGAAGCACACAGACTATTTGTTACTGTCAAATAGTTTGAATTATTGTGATAATATTATACACCTACATTTCTCCTTTCTTGCCATAACTTTCCCTCTTTTAGCTCCACGCCACAAAGCTTGATTAATAACTAACAAAAATGCAAGGTTACTACAAGGTTATGAACATAAATCTTAATAACCAACAAATATATAATTTATTACAATAAATCAGAAAAAAAAAAAGAACTTAGAAGAGAGTGTTTATTTTATTACTTTTTTTTTTGTATATCTGATATACACCTCAAATACTTTCTCAATACAGAATATATAATTTAAGGTGGCTGGCTGGCAGAATTGTTAGCATGTCAGGGAAAAATGCTTGGCAGCATTTTACCTGTCTTTATGTTTTGAGTTCAAATTCCACTGAGGTTGACTTTACATTTTATCCTTTCAGGGTTGATAAAATAAGTACCTGATGAGTACTGTGGTTGATGTAATCAACATACCTCCTTTCCTGAACTTACTGACCTTGTGCCAAAATTTGAAACCACTATAGGGTGTATAAGACATTACAGAGTAGATGAAGAAGTCAATGATGGAAAATGCAAAAACAATATGATGTGAACAAAATTATCCTTAGAGAGAGAACTAGCTTGAGAGTTTAAAATACAGATATGAGATGCTTTTGCACCTTTGCCATGGCTTGAAATCAATGAAATAGATAAAGTGTATGTCTTTCATACAGAAAAAAAAAATTGAAATTGATTTGGCTTGAAAACTTGAAAAGAAGTGACAGACTATTCATCAGAATTTGAGGCATTCTGTGAACAAAGACAAAAAAAAAATACGAAATAAAATGTTGAATAATCTAGATGATAATATCAATATTATGAAAGACAAAAATGATACAAAGAACTGTAGAAAGTAGCTAAAACAGTAGTAAAAATACAAAAGATGAGAACCTACAAGACAAAATAGAAATAATATAAACTAACTTTAAGAACAATAATAGTCATAACCTTTTCAAGTCAGTTCATGAAATGGAGGGAAAGAGCATGAAGATATAATAGTGCAATAGAAAGACATAGATGAGGTATATCAATGATGGAAAGTTCATTTTGAACAACAACTTAACACTAAATTTCTATATAACTTAGAAGCAATATTAGAAATCCTGGCGAACTGCCTGATGTGAATACTCAAGCGGAAATAACAAGAGAAGAAATAGAAAAGGCAATAAAAATATTGAAGAAACAATAAAGTCCCCAGTATAGATGCCATCAATGCTGAAGTACTAAAAGCTAGAGGAGAACACATTTGACATGTTACATGTAATATTCATTATAGATAGAAAACATAGACAAGAAATACCTACAAGGCTATGTGATTAAGAAGCTCACTTTGTAACCACATGGTTTCAGGTTCAGTCCCACATCTTGGGCAAGCATTTTATACTATAGCCTTGTGAGTGAAGCTTGAAAATGAAACTTGTGTGGAAGCATGTTGTATATATATATATATATATATATATATATATATATATATATAATTATTTAAAATTATAATGCAGGGTATCAAGAGATACCACCACGCTGAAAAAATAGCAGTCAAATCCTGACTCTAAAACTGGCTTTAGAGTCAGGATTTGACTGCTATTTTTTCAGCGTGATGGTATCTCTTGATACCCTGCATTATAATTTTAAATAATTATTACCTTTGATGGTTTTTATTCCCATGCCGACCACTTGATAAGATCAATATTTTAAATATCGATCTTATCCTTATTTATATAAATATATATATATATATATATATATATATATATATATATATAGACATAAACCCATGTAGACACACATAAAAGACACACATGCACATACTAATGATGAAATATTAGAAATAGAGATGAATAAGTAAATAAATGAAAAATATATAAAGGGTACAGATACAAATAATATAGTAAGCAAACACATACACAGGCATGCCTGTGTGGTAAAGAAACTTGCTTTGTAACTACATGACACCTTGGGCAAATGAATTTCACTAAGCCTCAGGCCAACCAATGCTTTATGAGAGAATTTGGTAGATGGAAACTGTGTGGAAGCCCATTGCATATATACATGTGTGTGTGTGTGTGTGTGTGTGTGTGTGTGTGTGTGTGTGTGTGTGTGTGCCTTTGTGCATGTTCCCTATCATCACTTGACAATCAGTGTTGGTTTGGTTATGCCCCCATAACTTAAGTGGTTTCACATAAGAAACCAATAGAACAATACCAGATTTAACTCTTTAGCATTTCGTTGCTTTGAGAAATATATTGCTTATTTATTCACATTGGTTTGAATTAATCATGCATTATCTCGCAGCTTCAAGATTTCAATATGATATGTATGGTAGACTGAATCTGGTCAGTTTAAATATAAAACATAAAATATGGGGGCCCGATATGCCCGGTTTAAATCATAAAGGGTTAAAAAAATAAAAACTGGGGAGTGGGGTGATTTGTTTGTCTAAACCCTTCGAAGTAGTGTCTCAGCATAACAGAAATCTAACAATTGAAAAAAGACATAAGATATTCATTTGTAAAAGGTCAGTAATCATGTGAAATAAAAGAGATTCAGATCAGTTCCAAAGAACTGTAACATAACATTCTTTTGACACAACGAGTAATACATCTGGATGTTTAAACTAATTTTATGAGATAAAGCATCAACCTGTCCTAGAATCTAAAACTTTGAACTAAATCAGATAGCAACATTTTGACACCAGAATCGTCTGAAATATGAGACTCTTCTCTTCATTGTTCGAACTGAATTCAATCCATTGGAATTCAAAGTATTCGACTTTAACTATTCAGCCTTGTCTGTTTTGCAGGTATTTGAAGTTTGCAACTTCACTGTTTCTATGATATCAATGATTAAGAAGGGAAGTAGGGATCATCCTGAATAATTGAATGATTTTTAATTATAAGAAATTGAATATCTGCTGGCTAAGAGCTAGCATTATTGCTGAATACACTTCAGGTTTATTAATAACCCCTTTCATTGCTTTTATGCATTACAATGTCCCTTTAACATTAAGCAATTTGTCAATGAGCCATATAAATTACGTCTTTTTGAATGAAGAATCATAGAATTATACAAGTTGGATAATGTAGATAGGGAATAGAAAATAGTTTCCAATCATTACATATGATAATTTCAGTGTCAGCTGGTACATTTTTGCATGATAAACAATTGCTATCATTAATAATTAAATTCTGTGAGGGCTTAGAATCTTAAAATTCCCCATAATGAAGTAATTAACAGTAAAAAAAAAAAAATACAATAAATAAAATTAATGCAAGCTTATATCACGATGATTGCGGTTAATATATTATAAAGTTTCCCAAAGTCGAATGTCAAGTAGTTTATATTAAAACATTTTTCAAAAACATTAAAATACTCCTTCCAAATGAGATATTAATTTTCCATTTCTAACTTGGAAAATAATCCACGTCTGAAATCCTTTTAAAGAGGCAACAAATCAGACTTAATGACAAAGAAACTGTGTGTGCACATGAACATGCGGGATAATTTTAGCACAAGCTCTTCTGCTTTCTTTTCTTTTACCTGCTTTACTTAATGGGTGGAAACCATGCTGGGACACAAGCTTAAGAATTTTTAGGCAGTCATATCAAATCCCAATAATTATTTTAGCCCTGTACTATTTTTTATTGATATCTGTATGTTGGACTGTTAAGCTATGGGAGATTAAAGGAAAACAACACCAACTTTTAGACTGGTGTGAACATGAATATAGATATGAACACAAATATAGCTAGACAGACAGATGTACACACACATTTCAGGCTTCTATAGAGTTTCCATCGACTAATTTTCCCCAAAAGATATTGGTCAACCAGAGGTTTGTCTAAGATGTTGCATAGTGAGATTGAACCCAGAACCACAGGATTGAGAAGCAACTTTCTTAACCACACAGCCACACATTTTTTTTTCGTTTTTTTAAAATTTTTTTTTACTTATTTCAGTCATTAGACTATGGCCATGCTGGAGCTGGAGCACAACCTTGAGGAATTTTAGTCAAGTGAATTGACCCCCAATACTTTATTTATTTATTTGCAAAGCCTGGTACTTATTCTATCAGCCGCTTGTGCTGAACTGCTAAGTTAGAGGGATGTAAATACACCAACACCAGTTGTCAAGTAGTGGCAGTAGAGGGAAGGGGACAATCACAGACACGAAGACACATACACATAGATATATGTATAGATACAATGGGCTTCTTTCAGTTTCCATCTACCAAATCCACTCACAAGACTTTATTCAGTCAGTGGCTTTAGTAGAAGAAATTTGCCTAAGGCACAACACAGTGGGACTGAACCTAGAACCATGCGGTTGGTAAGCAAATTTCTTACCACACAACCTTGCTTGTACCTATGGCATGATTACTTTTTATTGCAAGTGCTTTCAAAATAACATCTACAAATAGTGCTGTTTGTAAAAGATCTGGTTGGCATGGTGATGAAGGGGGTGGGATGATAATAAAATGTTCAGGGGATGATTGTGCACCCCTCAGCATTTCAATGATAACTCCACTTTACATGAACTGGTGGTGATGGCTGTTGGACATTAAGGAGGGTACCAATTGATATTAACTTGACAAGTCAAATATAAGGACAGCTAAAAAAAAAGGGGGGGGGGTATAACATGGAAGGTACTCTAGCATTACAGCAGACTGTGAAGTATTTCTGTGCAAACATTGTAAAAATTATTAGTGTTGTTGTTGTTGCTGTTATGGTTATAGGGTAATTTTAGTCAAAGCTGTTTGAGTAGATGTATGGCACGAAGCTAGCTATGCAAATGCTTTTTAGAACATTCAGTTAGCTTTCTAACAGTGATCCTTATGTCTTGTGTGTGTGTGTGTGTGTGTGTGTGTGTATGTGTGTGTGTGTGCATGTGTGTGTGCATGTGTGCACAGATGTATGTGAGCTTTGCTTGTTACTGCAGCTGATATGACGTTTGCATTCCTTGTCGATAACGTGTTAGGCTGTGTTGCATTTTCAACAACCTGTGGAATAGAAAAATTGAACAATCGTTGTTCTACATGTTCTACATGTTCTGCATTATTCTACATGTTACTCCTGTAGTGTCTAATAAATGTCCAAACAAAATCCTGTCAGGGACAAAAACAGGCATTAAATGAACAGATGAATGATTGCAGGTTTAACAGTGCAAATACTCCCCCCCCCTTTTTTTTAAATGACTGTTGACTTAAATGTGGCCTTGTCAGATGGCAGTTGATTTTAATGAAATCTTCCACCTCTCTGTCTCTGTGTGTATCTGTCTTTCTGTTTGTTTGTCTCTCTCTCTTTGTGCATGTGTATGTGTGTTTGTGCATGTGCAAGAGTGGTGTTTTGACATGTATGTCCTTTTTTAGAAAAGGTAACCATATTTCCGGTAGATGTTGGCTACTATATTGAGCAGGCTGCACAATATTCTGCGTAGATCCCTCTCTGCACTGTTTTTTAATGGCCCTTCATCAGTCACACTTCTCCTAGTGTCAATAATATAAAGTACCAATCAAGTTCTGGTGTTAATCCTTCCCCATAAATTTGTGGCATTGTGCCTGTATCAAAAGCAGACAACATCATTGTGATTATCATCATCATCATCTTTATTATTATTCTATCCTGTTGATTTTCATGATTTCATATAATGGAATTTTTGGAATCCTCCCTCACTATTTTCCATAATATTCCCTTCATCCTTCCATGTACAACAAAATAACTACCTATCAAACACTGAGTCAATATAATCAAAAAGTTACCTAAAATGAGATTTTGCACTTAAGTTATTAATTTTTATCCAAGACACTGTAAACCAGTAGTTCCCAAAGATTTACAGGTTGCCACCCAGACAACATTCCTCGCACTCCACCCCTACTTACCACCACAAACATAGGCCATTTTTTCTGCATCAAAGTCAAAGCAACTAAATTTCACAAATAAAACTTCACCTCATTAATCTGTTATTTTGTTATTTTTAGATCCATTGCTCCCTTTTGCCACCCCATTTATCACCCACACTTTTTTCATACCCCACCCCTGTTCTTTCCACCACCCATGTTGGGAACCACTGCTCTAAATGATAGTCTTAGAGGAATAGCTTATCATTCACTCACAGAACAGATTTTTTTTTGTATTTTATTTTCTTCATATTTTTATGGCTTAGCCAGTACCCATGACCGTTTTTGCAGGATCTTAAAGACTGGTAGTAAAAAGAATGGAAGTTTCTTCAAACCAGAGACTTGGCCAGAATACTTCCAGGTAAGACCTAGTGACAGGAGCCACTCTTAGGTGTTTGATGTAATTCAGTCATATCTCTGCTGGGATTCCACAAAATTTCTGTCTAACTAAAGTTCACTTCCAAGTCTTTAGTCAACCCAAGGCTATGGTAAAAAAACACTTTAGTCTTTAGTAAACTCAAGGCTATGGTAAAAAATACTTGCTCAAGGTGCCACAATTTCATGGCTTCAAAACTGAACTCCAAACCATGGAGTTGTGAAGCAAACTTGTTAACTACACAAACATGCCTGTTTAATCTAAGTAGAAATATTACAATAATTCTTTCTAATTTAGGTACAAGGCCATCAATTTTGAGGGAAATAGGTCATTTTATTTTATCTCCAGCAAAAGGATGAAAGGCAAAGTTGACCTTGGCCAAGATCTGAATTCAAAATTCAAAGAGCCGGAGGAAATGCTTCTAAACATTTTGCCTGACATGCTAATAATTCTGGCAGCTCAATGCCTTTAGGAATATTATAACAACTACAACATTAATAATAATAATAATAATAATAATAATAATAATAATAATAATAATAATAAATGACTGTTTTAAACTGATAGATTCTGATGTAACAGAATATTAATAGGACACACAAACAATATTTTAAATACGGTAGCCGGACCCTTATCCTTAAGTGAACAAGACAAATACAAAGATACATCACACATCTATATTATATGACAAAACTGTACGTGTATCTGTACTCGTCTATGTAGGTGTTTGTGTTTATACTGATAATGTATCTGTGCACACATTGGTGTGTATGTAATTATGCATGTATGAAGAGGCAGTACATATGCATGTATTTTTACTGATGCATCTCTTCTGTAGAGTAGTTCTCCAATTGCTGACTAATCTTCATCAACATGATGTAGAAATGATATTATTAATAGTTAATTGGCCTTTAAATGAACATAGTAGTTAGATGGCATGCTAAGCAGCTAAACACACCATGCAACAAGGCTATAGCACGCCATACAGCTACATGTCACAATCATTCAATAATATATGCAAGGGAACTGTTATGTCGTTATATAGCATGAAATATAAAGCTATCTACACGGAATAGTGGCTGCAGCTACATCAACATTTTGGTGCTATTCATTATACAACTGCAAATTCTTTGTTATAAGAAGTGAATATTGGTTAAAGTGTGTGGCGTTTATATAATCTATGCAACATTGAAAAAGCAGATGTTAATGGCACATAGACTGTTATGCGATCACACATACACATACATATATATATATACACATGCACACACATAAACGTATACACTTTACATGCAACCATAAATATATAAGGAAAGACATACACACACAAAATACATGTATATCCGCAGACACATACATAAACTTACACACTCACACACAGATACACACATATGCATATATATGCACACGCATACATATACATACACATGCACACACATGCATAACGATATACACTTTACATACAACCACAAATATATATGCAAAGGCATACATGCACATAAACACATGTATGTACACAGACACATACATAAACTTACACACACACACTCATGAATACACACACACGTGCACACTGATACTGTCAATTTGCTTCGGAGACAATTGTTGAGCAAGTCAGAAGGGAAGTATTTAGTTGGTGGGCGGGGGAGGGGAGGGAGGGCAGGTGGTATAGCAAATTCTGCAATAATCTACGCAGACAGCAGAAATAGTGTATTCAAACAGAATCAACTCACCTGATTAAAAAAAAATATTTAAACATTGTAAGCTTTGCAGTTGAGAAACAAAACATGTATAGGAAGAATTTCTTACATATTCTTCAAGTTAACACATACACACACACATACACACACAGAGTTAAAACAGCAGTCGCATGTCATGGGAATAACAAAGGAAAATGTGACAAAAGAAAAGAAAGATAGAAAGACTGTAAAAAGAAAAAAAATATATAATGGTAAGATGGAAAGAAAAAGAAACTGCGAAAAGGAGATAAATTTAATTCTATTTGTGGAGTATGAGTTGTAAAACAATTAGTATTTTCATAATACTTCCTTCACATTTTTAAAATAAAAATTGTAAATAGAAATGCTTTTTTTAAATATGCCTAAAGTATATCACACAGAATTATAGAATATGGGGGGGGGGGGGGGGGGGGGAACATCAAATATGAAAAAAAAAAAAAATGTATTGTTCCGTCTGTCGTCACCTCTATAGCTTAGCTCTAAGCTCTACAAAAGACCTTTTGCAGAGATTGTATTCCAGAAAGGAAATAGTAAACAAAAGACAGAAAAAAAAAAAAAAGTTGGTCACCCGGCACTTTACAATAACGCAGTTTAAACAACAGAGAAGACATGTAAACGGATAACATAGCAAAAATAAATAAATAGATAAAAAAATAAATAAAATGCAAATTTGATCATATCACCAGCAGCAAGGATTATTTTTTCTAAGAAGGTATTTAAGTGTATGTGTGTGTGTTTGTGTGTGTGTGTGAGTGTAGATTTAGATTTATGGGGAAAAGAGGAAAAAGAAAATGTATGGCGCCAAATTGCAGTCTATAACAATTATAATCATAATAATGGTTGCAAATTCTGGCACAAGGCCAGCAATTTCAGGGAGGGGTTAAGTTGATTACATCAGCGCCAGTGTTCAACTGGTACTCATTTCATTGACACAGAAAGAAAAAAAGGCAAAGTCAACTTCTGCCAGCTTGCCTCCTTAATAATAATAATAATAATAATAATAATAATAATAATCTTTTCTACTGGAAGCACAAGGCCTCAAATTTGGGGGAAGGGATTAAGTCGATTACATCGACTCCAGTACGTAACTGGTACTTATTTAATCGACTCCAGTACGTAACTGGTACTTATTTAATCGACTCCGAAAGAATGAAAGGCTAAGATGACCTTGGTGGAATTTGAACTCAGAACGTAGCGCCAGACAAAATAATAATAATATGATGATGATGATGGTGGTTGATGATGATGATGATGATGATGATGATGATGATAGAATTCAAGCAGCAAAGACCTACCGAAATGTAAACTACCAGTAAAAATGGACACATGATAGTACATATGTCAATTGCAGTAAACAACCATAAAAGCATGGCTTTACATGGCCAGTTCTTTCACAAACTGGATGCTCTATATTCAAATATAAAATGAAATAAGAAGATTAGGACAGTGGACTCACGGTTGTAGGATTATGGTTTCAATTCCTAGACCGGACGTTGTGAGTGTTTATTGAGCATAAAACCTAAAGCTCCATGAGGCTCCGGCAGGGGATGTTGCCAAACCCTACTGTACTCTTTCACCATAGGCACAACATGGCTGTGTGGTAAAAAGCTTACTTCCCAACCACATGGTTCCAGGTTCAGTCCCACTGTGTGGCACCGTGGGTGAGTGTCTTCTGCTATAGCCTCGAGCTGACCAAAGCCTTGTGGGTGGATTTGGTAGACAGAAACTGAAAGAAGCCCGTCGTGTGTGTGTGTGTGTGTGCATGTGTATGTGTGTATCTGTGTGTGTGTCTGTGTTTGTCCCCCTACCATCACTCGACAACTGATACTGGTGTGTTTATGTCCCCGTAACTTAGCAGTTCGGCAAAAGAGATCGATAGAATAAGTACTAAGTATTAGGCTTACAAAGAATAAGTCCTGGGGTGGATTTGTTCGACTAAAGGCAGTGCTCCAGCATGGCCACAGTCACATGACTGAACAAGTAAAAGAAAAAATATAAGAACAAAACTCTATCTCTGGCCTTAAAGAACTGGTTTTGAACAGCTGTAGTATAAACTGAAATTAGCAGCAAATACATACATACTGAAACTGATATATATACATGTGTGTATTTGTGTGTGTGTGTGTGTGTGTGTGTATTTGTGTGTGTGTGTTTGCAGATATGTGTGTATTTGTGTGTGTGTGCATTCCTTTCACTAATGTGAACCATGGAAAAAAAAAAAAAATTAACTGTAAAACCAGAGCTTCACAAATGAAGTCCCTTGAGAAAGTTGTTCAGCATCAAATCACTCATGCTGTCAGTAATAGAATGAAAACAGTGATCAGTCTATTTGAAATCTGTAATCAATGATGGCAATGTTCACAAATTGTGATGTATAATAAATAAATATCAAAGCGATGGGAATAGATACTCAGGAAGAAGTGAAGCATGGACAAATGGAAACTATAAATATAAAAGAATACCACAGGTGCATTAAAATACTGTATGTACATGAAGAACAGAACTAATCACAACAACAATGAAACTGTACAAATGTTGTAACTGTCTCAGTAATTAATGATTTCAATATTATAATTTAGAAATTAAATGAGCAAAGGAACAGAGATAGCAAAAACAAGGTTTTAGAATACACCACAATCAATCTGATGTAACCAGAAGGAGATGATGCACACAAATATAAAATTACTGAAAAATAATTATGGCCAAACTAAGACCATAATTATGGTTAAATTGCACTCTGTTGATTACAGTGATGATGGTTCTAGTTGATCCAGTCAATGGAACAGCCTGCTCGTGAAATTAACATTTAAGCGGCTGAGCACTCCACAGACATGCATATCCTTAACGTAGTTCTCAGGGAAATTCAGCTTGACTAGGCTGGCCCTTTTTTGAAATACAGGTACACTTCATTTTTTCCAGCTGAGTGAACTAGAGCAACGTGAAAGAAAGTGTCTTGCTCAAGGACACAATGCACGGCTGAGAATTGAACTCACAACCTTATGATTGTGAGCCGAATACCCTAACCACTGAGCCACAATTAAGTAAGTACCTAATAGGTGCAGGCTTGGCGGTGTGATAAGAAGTTTGCTTCCCAACGACATGGTTCTGGGTTCAGTCCTACTGTGTACCATCTTGGACAAGTGTCTTTTGGGCAAGTATAGCCTTGGGCTAATCAAAGCCTTGTGAGTGGATTTGGTAGACAGAAACTGAAAATAGCCCATCATATGTGTGTGTGTGTGTGTGTGTGTGTGTGTGTGAGTGTCTTTGTGTCTGTATTTGTTTCCTCACCACAGCTTGGCATCTGGTGTTTATGTCTCTGTAACTTAGTGGTTCAGCAAAAGAGACTGATAGAATAAGTACCAGACTTTAAAAAGTAAGGACTGGGCTCGATTCATTTAAGAAAAGTCCTTCAAGGCAGTACTCTAGCATGGCCACAGTCAAATGACAAGTAAAAGGATGAATAAAAGATAGAATAGAGCCTTAAAATTTTGGCACAAGGCCAGAAATTTTAGGGATACATGTAAGTTGATTACATTGGTCCCTAGAGTTCAACTGGTACTTATTTAATCAATCTCAAAAGGATGAATGAAAAAGTTGTCCTGAGCAGAATTTAAACACAGAATATAAGGAGATGGAAGAAACGTTGTTAAGTATAGGAGCATGAAAAATACAAAAAGAAAAACATATGTAGGGAAAAACATATGTTTGTTATCAATAGTTATAACAAACAGCATGAATAAGATTTTTGGTATTATCCACTTCTAAAGAATAAAAAGTCTGTCTTGAGCTTAGAAGGCTCCTGAATTCAGAGTTTATCTCAATTTCCTTTGCATTTAAGAGACTGAAAGTACAAGATTCCTCCCTGAATGGGGTGCGAGTTCATTCAAGAGTCAACCCTACTGCCTAGTTGCTAGTAGGGTTCATTTTAAGATGAGTGCACTGAAGCAAAGTGAAATGAATAGCCTTGCTCTAAGAATGAAACTTCTAACCTAATAATTGGAAGCCAAATACCCAAATCACAACACCATGCATCTTCGCATTTACTTACTGAAATCCTTCATTCCCTATGGAACATATGCCTTCAATAACTTTTCTCCACTGTTTTTAACTCTGGGCTGTTTTTCTAAGGCCTTCCTCAGCCAGGTCTCATTGGTTTTCAATTGTCATCACTACTTTCTGCAACTTTGCTTTTTTCTAGGTAGGGGTATTGGCTCTAACACAAACCTATTTTTATTTCTGAAAAGCTGTGGTTCATATTGGTCTGGCCTATATCCTTTGCCCAGTCCAACACGGGAGGCCCTACCAGGAGCTTGTATCCTACTGATATAGCTCTCAGTGTCACTGAGGCACATAAGCTACTACAATTCAACAAAGACTGGACCCTTCAGTGGCTTCATATTTACTCAGTTTACTAAGTACACTTGCTAAGTATGGCACATATTTGCTTGCAGAGTCTCTTCCATATATTTTATATACTCTATTTTGGTGCTTATGATTATACAATCAACAACAATGTAATTGGTTGTTTCTTAACAGCCTCCACATATTCTGTAGTTAATTTTTTTTTTTTTTAACTACTTCATTAAATTAGTAGTTTTTAGGTAGGAAGTTTTAATTAATTAGCATTGCCAACATGCACTAACAGGTACAAGTCAGTGAGCTTGCAACTCAGAACCTGGAGAAGCAAGTCAGCATAAAACGGTAGCTTTTGTTGCTAGACCAAATGCCTTATTAAGGTACTGTGAGAGTGGTTTGGAATAAACACCGAACAGATAAAAATAAGGAAAAGATCTTCTTTGTATGGTTTTTGGTGAGTGGTTTTGGAAATGTATTTTACAAAAGAAGTGTTGCTTGCTGGAGGTTGCTTGCTGGAGGTTGCTTGCTGGAGGTTGCTTGCTGGAGGTTGCTTGCTGGAGGTTGCTTGCTGGAGGTTGCTTGCTGGAGGTTGCTTGCTGGAGGTTGCTTGCTGGAGGTTGCCTGCTGGAGGTTGCTTGCTGGAGGTTGCTTGCTGGAGGTTGCTTGCTGGAGGTTGCTTGCTAGAGGGTGCGTATGTTTCTCTATGTTGTTATTGTGTTATGTTCAAACAGTTGTTGCTGCTAATTACTTTGTATAGTGATTTTACTGCATGTTTTGTGGTTTATATTCAATACAAATGCCTTCAAATTTTCTGCTTTTCTTTGTAAAATAACAAAGAAGATATTGTTTGTTATTTCCTTGTTTCATTGCTTCAAGCTGAATTTTATTTATATTGTGCATTGTATCGGCATTGTTATCTTTGAAACAGTCACAGTTTTTAGTTAATTTCATTTGAGTAGTAAGGGTTAGGATTTTTTTCCTTTCTTAGTTTATTCTGTCATTTGCAGTGTTAGTATATTCCAGAAGGATATTTTATATATATCATGAAACCATAACAATTGTTTGGAAGGTTTTGTCTTAAGCAGTGTATACCAAGATATTTGTGAGTAGTCAGAGTTTTGTGTTGGGTTCCAGAATTATGCCTTTATTATTGCAATGTTGCTAGTGTTGCCTTACCGGCACATGTGCTGGTGGCATGTGAAAAACAACATTCGAGGGTGGTCATTGCCAGTGCTGTCGGACTGGCTCCTGTGCAGGTAGCATGTAAAAACTCCTTTTAAGCGTGGTCATTGCCGGAACCGCCTGACTGACCATCATGCCGGTGGCATATAAAAAGCACCCACTACACTCTCGGAGTGGTTGACGTTAGGAAGGGCATCCAGCTGTAGGAACTTTGCCAGATCAGATTGAGCCTGGTACAGCCTCTGGCTCACCAGTCCTCAGTCAAACCGTACAACCCCTGAAATAACTGCCTCCTTGGGGCTGAGTTTTGAATGACTGTAACTACTACCCTGTGGAAACCTCTCTTCACTCCTATGTGTTATTGCCAGAATACATTGTCCAGCCTTGCATATAATGGATTTTCCCTAAACAGAGCTCTCAGTTAATGTCCTTTGGAATTCTTTTCTTTTCCATTTATTATTGGCCAATTCCAAAATAACTGTCTTTTTAATGTGACAGGAATCTCAACATATATTGGGAAATCCCTTCCATTTTCACATATGAAAACAGCCATGTCATTTATACACATGTGCATTACAAACCTTGCAGACAAATACAAATATCTGTATTTGCACAAATATAATAATTTGAAGGTGTTTCCATTCACACACACACACAGAAACACATTCATACATACACACATACATGCATACACACGGAGACTCATATAAAATTGACGCACATTAACATGCAGCTGAAGAAAATAATTTTTATTTTTTGAATTCTGATGCATGTGATAGTTTGAAAGAGAAGAAAAAGCTTTGATGATTGAAGCTTTCTGTTTGATAAATGGATTTATAAAACTCACACCAGCCACATATCTCAATTAGCATGATACAGTTGTTCGTTTATCTGCTGTGCAAGTTAATTACACTGATAGTAAAGGTAGCTTGAACTGGGGCTGCAAAGATTACTGCTCATTAGAAAGACAACTTCAAAGACAAAAAGAAAATAATAAAACAGAACTCGAAGATAGCTCCATCATGGTAAATTGATTTTCAGCTGTATGAGTTGATCATTGTAAACTGGCTGATTTCATAATAAAAATACAAGATATTTGAATGTAAAACATAATTTGTCAGTGTCTTTTGATATTGCAAAGAGACACATTAAAATAAAAAATAGAAAAATAAAAAGTTGGAATGACTGAGTGGTGATAGCATTAATTCTTTGATAGGATTAGATATATTTGATGTCTTATACTGTGATGTCCATATAGATTTTTTATATTATGAAATTTGGTCATTATGCATTAAAAAAAAATAGATTCCATTTTATTTTACTGAACAGATCTTACATCAAACAAATTGGTATTTAAACCTCCATTTAGTCATAGATATGTGTGTATGTGTGTGTAAATATAAAAATATATATATAAAAGTAAATGTATATTTATATGTATGTATGCGTGTGTGTATATATATATAATATAGGTGTATGTGTGTGTGTATATATGTTTGTATCATTGACGTCATAAGAATTTTATAAACTTTCAAGAGAATGTGAAATAATTATTTTTTAGAAACACATTTTTTCTATTTAAAAGGTCTTTAGCAACCTAATATTTTCAAGGTCTTTTTCATAGCTTTATGTGTATACATTTAGATATACCATTCCAAAACAAGAATTATATGTGTGTGTGTGTGTGTGTATATATATATATATATATATATGTACACACACACACACTCACGCATGCATGCACACACACACACACACACACACACACACACACACACACACACACACACACACACACTCACTAGTATATTATATTATGAAAATATCAATCCATATAAAATACAGCATGTCTCCTGAAAATTTAAAATCAATTTGAAAGCTGGAGCTATTTCCCTTGTCTTTTATGACAAGAATAATTATTAATTAATGCTAATGATTTTTTTTTATTTAATATAAATATAATTTTAGTTGATTAAAATATTCTTCTTTGACTCATTACAATGAGTATGTTAACTCTCAATATTTATCATGCAGAGAAAATCCTTGGAAAAACTATTTCCCAGTCATTATTTTAAATTACTTAGTCTAAGAACTTTGCTAAAGGCACCCAATAACCAGGTAATGGCGCTAATCCAGGTGACAGTGCTAATCCAGGTAACAGTGCTAATCCAGGTGACAGATTAAGCTCAACGTCGAAGTAGACCATGGTGTGATTAGAATTTGCAACATAGAGAGCTGGAACAAATATCGCAAAACATTCCATTCAACACTAACAGTTCTGTCAGTCCACGACACTTAGATTGGAACATCATTTATTGACCCAAGAAATATGAAAAACAGAGTTGACCTCAGTAGGATTTGAACTCAGAATACAAGAAACCAGAATGAATACAAAGTATTTCATTGGATGCTCTGACAACTCTGCCAACATACCATCACCATATTTGGTCTGATAAAGAACAATGCTGAAACTGATGATTATTTTCATCTGTAGTAAATGTAATAATCCTTTCTACTATAGGCACAAGGCCTGAAATTTGTGGGGAGGGGGGGGGGTAAGTCGATCACATCAACCCCAGTACTCCATTGGTACTTATTTCCTCAACCCCAAAAAGATGAAAGGCAAAGTCGACCACGGTGGGATTTGAACTCAGAATGTTAAAACAAACAAAATACTGCTAAGCATTTCGCCCGGCATGCTAACAATTTTGCCAGCTCGGCACCTTAGTACATGTAATAATAAAATGGTGTATTTGACCAAAGTATATTTGGTAAGAACAGCTAATCCGGCCAAAGAACATGACCTTTATCCTTAAAATAAACATTTAAGAAACTGAAAGATTAAGAGAGAGGCTACTCAGAGATGCTAACCACACAATCAAGCTGTCAAAGCAAGTACCTGAATTCATGAAGTAGGATATGAATGAATGATAGTTTTTAACCGAGTAAACGAATGAAGACCTACTGGTGCTACTATAGCTGAGAACATAATGCAATGAGTTTTATCTTTTACTTGTTTCACTCATTAGCTAATAGGTTCTCCATAATTTAACAATTTGTATGATGCACAAATTGTCAAATAACCTACAGGAACTTCAAAAAAATCCTTGTTGCCAGATGTTATATTCTTACCCCCTCCCCCCAATATCGTAGTACAGTTGATAGTGTTGGAGATAGATAAAGAATATACTGTAACAGTGATATAACAATGCAAAATAGAAACAGCGACAGTAACAAACACGTAACGAACCAACAATCAATATTTCCAACACACTAACTTGAACCGTAAAGTGTACTTGGACTTCGAAGACCAAACTACGAACTGCCAACTACGTCAGACTGCTGCTATTTACATGAAGGGGTCCCATCTATTCTCGTCAGTGGGTATTGTACTCCCCTGCCACAACAGTTCTAATAAGCAGTATTCTGTTAGAGATTGATGATGTCAGCAAAACACTGAGCAATCAGATCTCTGGTAGAGATTACTGTATCAACTTGAAAATGATTCACTCAATTATTGATGACATCAGCAAAACACTGACCACTTTGGATCTCAGGTAGAAAAGGATGTCATCAACAAGTTGTTTTTCGTGCCCTTTCTCTTGACAGAAGCATTAACTATAAACAGAAATGTCACCTCTGTTAAGTGATAGTGGTGACAGATGCTTTTAGCTGATCAGCTGTGAGTATGGCCAGAACAATGGAAACCAATGGATGATGATGGTCATGACAGTTTAAACTACCTAGCTGCTAGAACCACATGATAATGGTCACTGTTATTACTCACCCAACAATGTCTCATACAAACTGAATTATCTAACTTGGCATAAACATTCCTTTTCTGTCATTAGTTGTGACAACAAACATTGTTTTGCTTTAATTATAAACAGATATAAATAGGTATTTTTGTATTTAGAACTTCATATGGGCTTTTTGTTCTTGCACCCATCTCTCAACTCAACCAAATTGTTATACTGGTGACAGCCAATAAAAAATAAAAAATATTCATATCATCGCAACACTAAATGAAAGTGAAAATGAACATTGGATATTCAACCACTCTTGTACTTAACTGTCAATGATCAGAAATTCTAACATGTGCCACAGAATCTCTCTATCAAATATTTTTATCATTTGATGGGTGAATCTGTTGCATGTAGTGGACAGATGATAGAGTTTGTGCAATTTTAAGGGTGGACTTGTACCCATTAAGCTGTTTTGGATTTGGGGTGGATGCAGAGGGAACCCTTAGATTATTTTTTTGCATTGTAAGTGGAAAGAATAGCTAAGGTAAGAAGTATTGATGTAAATCTTGCATTTGGAGACTTACTGACATATTTAAACTTGGATTAGGAACCCATACAGGTATCACTCTGAAATTAAACCTCAAAGGTCGAAGCAGGGCTGTTAGAAAAAAAAATTACATAATTTCATTTGATCTTAGGTAATTGGTAGAACTGTAATTAGATTAACGAAGGAAGTCATTACAGATCCAGTAGAGTTTAGTGACTGGGTTACAAATATCATACTTAGAATCAGAAAAGAATATCTGAAAATGTTAAACCTATTATAAACCATCATCTACAAGATGTGCCCCCCCCCCCAGCTAACAGAGTGAATGTAACATCCTTTTGAAGGTATCAAGTAGTAAGTTGTTCAGTATTCATGATTAGCTTGCAGACTATGATCAGATGATGGTTGGTCACAATTCTAAATATTTTGTAAACTATAAGGGGTTTTACAGTTCTTAGCTTTCAGTGTTAAGATGGCACTTGTGTATTTGAAAACTGCTATGAAACATATTGAAAAGCTTAACAGGTGTTGGAATACGTTATGCGGATATCTTGATCACTACTGGTTTTACAGTTAAGAACAACCAACATCTAGTAAAGTGCTGCAAAAACTTAATGAATATGACTTAAAGTTAAACAAAGGCAAATATAAATTTATGCTTACTTCATTAGAGTATCTTGAACTTATTATTGATGAGTTTGGTGAGAGACCAGTCCACAGTAAAGTAGAGAGTATTGTGGAAACTGAATTTCCTGAAGATGATAAGAAATACAGATCTTACCTAGGTCTGTTAGGTTATTATATGACATTCTTCTCTAAATTTTCAGAAGCAGTTAAACCACATACTGGTTTGTTTCTGACTTAGTTACAGAAGTTTAAGTGACCTACAAGGTATAAACATGATGCATTCAACCAATTTAAAGAATCTTAAAAGATTTTGTTGTTACACTTTAACCCAAAATTGCCTGTTCTCAATTGTGGTGTGTCACAAGGTGTAGCTGTATTTCTTCCATTGTTTAGGCACTCACTGTCAAATTAGTCACCCTGAAGCAAAATTATTCTCAACTAGTGCATAGTGTTCTCAATATCATTTTTCTTGTCAGTGGGATAAAACAGTTTTACTATTTTCTCTTTACTTATAAATTTACTTTTGTAACAAATAACAACCATTAAGCACAATTTTTGCATCAAAGACTGGTTTACCTTCTAAACTGTCTGGTTTTGATCATAATATGAAATAAGGTTGAACTTAATAAGTAAACTGTATAACTAGATATCTGGAAAGCTGAGACAGAGAATATCTTGAAAGAAGTAGTAGCATTTGCATTCAAAGTATCTGATTTACGCATCATGTCTGATAAAGTTACTACATCTACAGACAATGAATCTATCTTAGTTGAAGATATTTTGAGATTAGATGAAGATTGTTTCAGAAAAGATGTTACCAAGGACTTCTGTTCATTTGCAACTGGCTCTTTGCTGGTTATGATGATAAGGGTCCTAGTTGATCTGATCAATGGAGCAGCCTGCAGGTGAAAATTGATCGGCAAGTGGCTGAGCACTTCACAGACACGTGTTGTACCCTTAATGTAGTTCTCAAGGAGATTTGGTATGAGACAGAATGTGACAAGGCTGGTCCTTTGAAATACAGGCACAACTGAGTGGACTGGAGCAACGTGAAAGAAAGTGTTTTGCTCAAGGACACAATGCATTGCTGGGAATTGAACTTAAACCCATATGACCGTGAGCCAAATACCCTAACCACTAAGCCACACGCCTTCACATTTGCAAATAAGGGAGATGAAATATCCATGGTTGGTTGTATACTGATATGGGAAATTTGGGTGGTGAAACTTCTAAACAGTCTTTGTTTGAATGAATTACGTGAGGGACACCTGGATATAAGTAAAATGAAGGCTTTCAGTAGGTCATTCGTTTGATGACCTGGCTTTGACGATAGTGTAGTGAGGTGTTGTAAAACCTGTCCATTATATCTAAATTTTTGGCGAGAAATATACCAAGAGTAGAGGTACACACTTACTACCTACGAAAGTAATGAAATGGATATATATTGATAGTGTAGATTATGTCAGGAGGTTCATCATGTTGACTATCATGGATGCGTATTCTTAGCAAGCATACAATGTCAATTGTTACCATTATTACAAGGCTTAGTAACTACCTGACAAATTATCGGTTGGTCTAGGAACTGGTGTCAGATAATAAACTACAGTTTACTTCAAACATTTTGATGTTATTATTTAGAAGATATCAGTGCTCTGTCTGCCTATTAACCAGTGGACAAGCAAACAATCGAACATGTTCTGCAATTGTGCATGGAGTGGTTTTCAAAATAGTTTGAGTAAGCTATTTTTACATTCTACAGAAATTGAGCTCATATATTGACTGGAGTGTCTCTAGTCAATATATCAACTAGAGAACTCTAGTTGATATGACTGGAGGTTTAACTGTAGAGAATTTGGAACTTAACAGAATTTAGACCTTGTTATAAAGATAATGTTTCAACTGGAAAGGGTAGTATAAAGTCTGCTTCTGAATTAAGGAAGTAAGTTTGTGTGGATGCAAAACTCATTTAAGTTAACAAAAATGGTTAGAAGGTAAAATTTAGTTAGGGAAAGCCCACTACTTTATCTTGATGGTATTAGGGGTAGAGTAGAAAGTACCATTTCCATTAGCTAAAAACCTATGATGAGTGTATTACATCTTCAAAATAAAATTACTTGCATTAAGAACAAAACTGTGTCCTACATTCTCTGTAGGATATAATGGATAATCAAAATCTCTTCTCTCAGAATGTAAACAGAAGAGCTACCAAAATGTAACTAAAGCAACAAAGCAAAAGAACATCCCAGCAATTTCCTTGCTTATTAGAATATTAGTGTAAGGTAAAATGAGCACAGATTGAAGACGCTACAAGCTTATTTAATGATTTATCGTGATGATATGATAAACTGAAGAACAGGTGCGAATTAACATGGAAAACAAATAACAAATTCAGTTACTATTTATAACATTTCAGACAACATCTCTAGAACAAATAATATTTTTGGTGTTTTAACAGAAAGAGATTAAAGCAAGAAGGAGCAAATGGGCTTTTAGAGATTACATTTCAGAGGAATATTTAACTAGCACATAGGTAAAACGTAAAAAAAAAAAAGTGCTTCCTAATTACTGAAAGGTAAATTCTGATGCTAAAAGAACAATTAGGAAGCATGTATATATATATATATATATATATATATATACAAGAATAAGGGCAGGGAATCATCAATTAATAATAGAATTAATAATTAACAATTTTGCCAAGTAGTTCAGTATGAAAAAACCTTTATCGGTAAAACCATTTATCATCATAAATATACAGGGATTAGCATTGAGTTGCTTCTCCAACATACTGAAAATTTAGAAATAGCAGTCAAAGAACTACTGATTCTAAACTACAAATTTTTCTCTAAATGGATGGCGATATTTATGGCACACATAGAGCAAAAAACCGGAGAAAAATTTAGAGAAAAATTTGTAGTTTAGAATCAGTAGTTCTTTGACTGCTATTTCTAAATTTTCAGTATGTTGGAGAAGCAACTCAATGCTAATCCCTGTATATTTATGATATATATATATATATATATATATATATATATATATATATATATATATATACATATATTGTATATTATTTTATGTGTATTAATATTATCTCAGTTATTGAAACTTTCGATAATTTGAATACGTTAATAGTTACCATGGGTAGCAAAATTACACTAAAAAACAAGATATCCCAGCTGTTTTACAGGTTGATATACTGAGTTAACGTGATACATTTTGAGAATATATGGATAATAACAACAGATGGAGCAAAACGCTTGTCGATGAAAGTTCCTTTAATTCCTACATATATGTTTCGAAGCAAGTGAGGGCCATTTCACAAAAAAAAAGGGGCCATTTCCAAAAAAAAGGGGGTAGCTGGAATTATCACCTGATGAGAAACAAGTGATAATTCCAGCTACCCCCTTTTTTTGTGAAATGGCCCTCACTTGCTTCGAAACATATATGTAGGAATTAAAGGAACTTTCATCGACATGTGTTTTGCTCCATCTGTTGTTATTATCTATATACACACATATATATATATATACACACATATATATATATATATACACACATATATATATATATATATATATAAACAGAATTCTGACAGATTCATTGAAGTTCATAAGGAATAATAAGAATAAACAATTTTAAAATTTCATAACTTGATGAAAACTGGAGAAATTTTTTCCACTTTCAGTACATTACAAAATAAAGATCTCTCTCTTTCTCTCTCTCTCTCTCTGGTTTAGTAAGTAGTATTAGAAGAATATATAGCTACAAATGTTAATGCCAAAAAAGAAAAAAAAGTCTATAGTAGAGTACAGTGAAATATCACTACTAAACTAACATGGAGAACTTTTCCAAAACAAGTTAGAGAATGTGTAAGCTATATTTACAGCCATTCCAACAGAGAATTGAAACAAAAACTTAACTTTGTGCTAATGTACACTTACTATTTCATAGAATGTCTTTAACAAGAAGTTGCATATCTTCAAAATTACATCTGTCTGGAAGAGGTACATACTGGTATCCATGTGTACTTGTGCATGTGTTTGTGTACACACACACAAACAGAAACACATACAAATAAATGTAATTTTTTGAACAGACACAGGCAAAACTTGAAATATAATTACATATATAAGACAAATAAGATAAGTACATTATATTAACAAAGAAACATGTTACATATAAATATACATGAATCCATCTTTCTTGCTCTGTCTCTCTCTCCCACTGTATATTTCATGTGGAAATTGAAAATGTGATTTGTCAAGAAATGCAATAGTTTTTGTTTTTTTTTCAAAGTGTGTCAGAAAATTTGTCTCATATCAACTACAGGTAGTCTTGCAAATATAGCTCTGAAATTAACCCTCAAAAAGATAAAGTAAAACTTACATTACCCACAACCATCATCGACCAAACAGTTATAATTAATGTGAAATAATGAATCTAATCGAGAAGAAGAGTTATGATATTGTCTAGCTATAGATGTAAAAACATAAAAAAAAAAACTAAACAAAAAACAAAACAAGACATGTTTAATAGTGCATATGATAATACTGTATGCTAATTATATCTCTACAAAAGAGTGTTACAAATTAGCCAAGTATCCTAGTTTGGAAATAAAAATAATACAAATAGCAAACCTCCGGCAGATGAAAGCAACAATAATTCCAGTCGTTATTGATGTAGTTGGATAAATCAGAGAAAATAACTGACAACCACCAGCTTACCCAAATACAAAAGATTCTTCTAACTAGCACTGTTACCATTTTTTGTAGAATAGTGTTTACATGATAACTTGGTCAAAATTCACACAGCCTATTATTTTACATACTTTTGTCTTTTTGTTTTGTCTAAATATTTCTTACATATGTAACTTTTAAGCCAGAGCTAATGAAGGAAATTTTTGTTGTCATACAACTTGCTAGAATTAGAAACCAAATCTACCTCAAATCAAGCCTTGCTGTTTGGAAAAAAAAAAAAAAAAAAAGACACCATTTCGAGCGTGGCCGTTGATCGTTACCAACGTCGCCTCCCTGGCACTTGTGCTAGTGGCACATGAAAAGACATTCGAGCGAGATCATTGCCGATGGACTGGCTCCTGTGCAGGTGGCACGTAAAATACACCATTTCGAGCATGGCCATCGCCAGTACCGCCTGACTGGCCCTCGTGCCGGTGGCACGTAAAACACCCACTACACTCTCGGAGTGGTTGGCGTTAGGAAGGGCATCCAGCTGTAGAAACTCTTCCAAATCAGATTGGAGCCTAGTGTCGCCTCCTGGTCCACCAGTCCTCAGTCAAATTGTCCAACCTATGCTAGCATGGAAAGTGTACGTTAAACGACGATGATGATGATGATGATGATGACATTGAATAAATGTAGTCACTGGTATATCAGCATCATCATCATCATCCTCATCATTATGACCATCATCATCATTTAACATCCATTTTCCACCTGGCATGGGTTGTATGGTTTGACAGGAACTAGCAAGGCTAGGAGCTGCACTTGGTTGCATAGTCTGTTTTTGATTTGCTTTCTACAGCTGGATGCCCTTCTTAATGCTAACCACTTTACAGAGTGAACCAGGTCTTTTTACGTGGCACCAGCCCCTGTGCTTTTTATATGGTACCATCACCAGTACCAAAAAAAAAAAAAATGGAAAGACTAGATCATCATGGATAGAAAGGTTTTGATCATAGATGCATTTGATGAAGACTAAGCTTTGGCTAAACAATCACAACTGCCTTCTACTCAAAGAAGAGAAGGAGGAAGACAGGGAGGCGTATGAAGATGAGGAGAAAGGGGAGGAGGGAGAAGCAGTAGGAAAGGAAGATGGGGAGGAGGAAGATGAAGAGGAAGGAGAGGAGGGAGAAGGGGAAGGAGAGGAAGATGAAGAGGAGACAGAAGGGGAAGGAAGAAGAGGAAGCAGAGGAATAGAAAGGAGTAGAAGAGGAAGTAGTAGAAGAAGAAGAGGAAGATGAAGAAGAAGAAGAGGAGGATAAAGAAGAGGAGGAAAGTGAGGAGGGAGAGGAAGATGGGAACGAGGATGAAGATGAGGAGGAAGGAGGGGAGAAGAAGAGGAGGAAGATGGGGAGGAGTATGAAGATCAGTAGAAAGGGGAGGGGGAGAAGCGGAAAGAAAGGAAGATGAGGAGGGGGAGGGGGATGAAGTGGAGGCGGATGAAGGGGAGGAGGATGAAGGGGAGGAGGGAAAAGCAGAAGAATAGGAAGACGAGGAGGAGAAAGATGAGAAGGAAAGGGAGGAGGGAGGAGGGGAAGAAGAGGGAGAGGAGGAGGCAGAAGGGAAAGGAAGAAGAGGAAGCAGAGGAATAGGAAGGAGTAGAAGAGGAAGTAGCAGAAAAAGGAGAAAAAAAAGAAGAAGAAGAAAAAGAAGAAGAAGAAGAAGAAAAAGAAGAAGAAGAAGAAGAAGAAGAAAAAGAAGAAGAAGAAGAAGAAGAAGAAGAAGAAGAAGAAGAAGAAGAAGAAGAAGAAGAAAATATACTGCTTTAAAAATGGAAAAAAAAGTTGTATAAAGTATTACATGAAGTATTACATGATGTATAAAAAGCCAGGGTGGTCACAGCTAGAATGCTGTTTGATCATAGGTTTGCTTGATGAGGGTTGAGCTGGAGTTAAACGACGACAACAGTGTATCTATGAAGAATGACACTTGATTTAACCTTGATCTATTTTGAAGCTTTAAGGCACTTCAAAACAAGTAAATCTAGAATTGTGAACAATGACCTCAAGATCAGTAAATCTGGTCCTGCCTGCAATAATATGTTTTTTTGGTTTAACGCTCTGATGATTCTGTTTCGCTGGTGAATGACATTATTAATACAAGCATTAATCACAATTGTTAGTAACCAGCATTGCCATCAATGCAAAAGAAACAAACTCTTGCTACTCTCATTTGGTCATGTTTGTCCCCCATCATCATTTGACAACTGGTGTTGGTGTGTTTACATCCTCATAACTTACCGGCTCAGCAAAAGAGACTGATAGAATAAGTACTAGGTTTAAGAAATAAGTCCTGGGGTTGATTTGTTTGACTAAAAACCCTTCAAGACAGTGCTCCAGAATGGCTGCAGCCAAATGAGTGAAGCAAGTAAAAGAATAAAAGAATACCTACAAAAAAAAAAAGTGTCCAGTGGACTACAATGAGTTTTACATGCTTTAAGTTATAACTTGAGACAGGATGGAGCAATCAAAAGCAATGTAAACTATAAAGACAGACAGACTGAGAAATTCTATCATATTGTAAACATGGGTGTGTGGTTAAGAAGGTCACCATGTGCTTCAGGTTCAATCCCACTGCATTGCCTCTTAGGTAAGTGTCTTTTATTGTAGCCTCATGACTGGAATTTGGAAGACAAGACCTTTGCAGAAACTAGATATCACTCCCTCCCTCACTCTCTCTCTCTCTCTCTCTCTCTCTCTCTCCCTCTCTCTCCCTCCTCCCCTTTCTCTCTCACACACACACATTAACTTTTACAAGGAAAAGGTTGACAGTAACTTCAAAGTTTTGGCTTGCTCACCTTCATCGAACATAATGCATACATATGTATGTAAATATGAGTTTGTTTATGAATGTGTTCAGTTTTTGTGATTCATATGGTACTGTTTAAAAAAGAAATTGTGTTGCATGTTAAAGAAAATCAAGGATGAACTAAAAATCACAGCTTTGCAATTTGATAAAATATTGATGGAATAACAAAATGAAATAGCATTGATTGGTGGTCTGCATGACAAGGCTTAATCAAGGGCTAAGCAACATATCTAAGAGATACAAGTGGCTACTGCAAAGCATTTAATGAAAAGACAGAAGTAGTTGATCATAATGCAAGGACTGTAAAATGTTCACAAATCAAAAAGAAGATACTATTACATGTAGCATTATCATTTGTGCTGCCATATATGAATTGTAGATGTAAATATTGATTTCATACACAGGAACAAGCTTTGCATAGGGAGATGGATACAGTCAATTAAATCACCACAAGAAAAGATTGACAGGTACTTTAATATTTTATTAGCCTCGGGAAATGTCCATACCAGGATGTGAACTCAGAATGCATAAGAGTTGTAACTAAATACCGCTCAGATACAACTAAATGAAATATATAGGTATGGAAACATAAGTTGAAATGATTTTAGAAAAGAATGATTATAACATGGGATATGAATTGTCAGCTTATGACAGCAACCTTACAATCATAAAGAATAAGTCCTGGACTTCATAATTCCTTAAGGATATTTTAATGAGGAGTTCTGAAAGCCAAACCATGATGGGTTCCCACTCTTATTTTGAATTTCTTTTCCTGAGAAAATTGCTTGACATGAAAACTGAAGATATGTTATGAACCAAAGAGGAAGCTTCTGCACCATTATGTAATCTGCAAGAAATAACAACTAAATCCTCCTCAAATCATGACTTTCAATGTATATTGGCAATGGACATAATCATCATCATTTGACATGTTTTTCATACTGGCATGGGTTGGACAGTTTGAATGGAGCTGACAAGCCGGAGACCTGCACTAGGATCCAGTCATCTGTTGTGGCTTGGTTTCTACAGCTGGATACCCTTCCTAACACCAATCACTTTACAGAATGTACTGGGTGTTCTTTACATGACACTGGTACAGGTGCATTTTATGTGGCACCGACACAGGTGCTTTTTACAAGGCAATGGCAACTGCCGGGTCGCCAAGTAGCTCACAAGACAAGGACCTCTTAATTGAGAGAGGTTGTAGAACTGAGGGAAGTGGTTGTGTGCTAGATGAGAGGTTGGTGAAAATCCAATAGTTTTTGAATGAAGTCCACCAAGTTAAAAGCACTTTATCAAAAATTAAGTGAACTTGTAATTGGTTTCCCAGAAAACTGTAACTGATGCTGGTATTGTTTACAAACTGAGGTATAAAATAGACAGAATAAAAAGAAAGAATATAAAAACATTATAAAACATTACAAAAAATAACTATATTCCTCCTGTCAATAAGTGTTCTTCCTAATCTGTTAAAACTGATGGATGCCATACACATATCTATAAATATAATGTATTTCTATCTCTATATCTATCTGTGTCTATATCTATACATACATACATACACATATTTGTGTTTATGTGCATTGTATTTATGTTGTGTGTGTGTGTGTGTGTGTGTGTGTGTGCCTTTTATACCACAAATGCAGTCAAACATAATCTAAGCTTCACTTCACAATACACTGTTCATGGAATGAATAATCCACCACCCAACAAGAAGAAATAAATATGCTGAATCACTGCTTCAGAAATAACGTGAAACACCTCTACCATGTGAACGTGATGCCTACACTATTTTCAGTCCATAATGCTGTAGAATGAACAATGCATATTTTGAAAGATCTTTTATCTGTGTGTCTCACGATAGAATTTCAAACTTTGTCCGCATGGATCACTAGAAGTCAACAAAGAAGGAAATCTCTAAGGTGAACTAGCTCCAAATTCTTTTTATGCAAGACAATGAAATAAAACAGAAACATTTCTTTGTCAACAATACAAAATATACACATTAAACATATCCCAGAAAAAGACAACTGAAATTTTTTAAATATTTTTCACAGGATGGGTTTGTTTTTATGCGACATTAAAGAACAAATAACTTAAAACAAATAAACAAACCAAAAATAAAACAAAAGAATCCTATAAGAATGTCCTTCACAGGCATCAGAAATAAAAGAAGATATTCTGATAAAGAGGAGAAAGCCACACAGAAAACCACAAAGGTAAAAAAAAAAACTGTTGTCTTAAGTGTTGACTTGAGGCATGGGGCACACTGAGGAGTTGCCAAGGGAACTTATAGACTTAGGGACCCAATTCTGATCTATATAAGCTGTGGTTTGCTGTTAATATAGAGGACCCAATGTGTGAAGGTGTATGACTTAGTGGTTATGGTATTCAGCTTATGATTGTATTGTCAGGAGTTCAATTCCTGGTGACACATCATGTGCTTGAGCAAGACACTTTATTTCAAGTTGTTCCAGTCCACTCATCTGGCAAAAACAAACAGTACCTGTATTTCAAAGGGCCAGCCTTGTCACACTCTGTGTCATGCTGAATCTCCTTGAGAACTAAGTTAAGGGTGCATGCATCTGTGGAGTGCTCAGCCACATGTATGTTAACTTCAAAAGCAGGCTGTTCTGTAGATCGGTGCAACTGGAAACTTCACTGTCATAACCAGTGGAATGCCAGTACAGGACCCAGTACACTTATTTGCTTGGGGACCTTTAATGGTGTGGAGACGGCCCTCAAGCTTTCTACAGTTTGGCAAAAAAAAAAAAACCCCAAAAACTTTAGTACAAGATAAAATAGGGTTATTGTTTGAAGGGAGGGGATCATTGATTTTAAATCCACTCAGTATCTAACTGTAGAGAGAGTGAGAGACTAAATGAACACATCTCATGGATCTGAGTTCAAACCTATCCTAGAAGATTTTATTCTTCATTTCACAGGGGTTGATAAATATGTATCAGTAATATATTATGCTACATTCGATAAACTATATCCTAGCATTAGAAAAATTGACTCTGTATCAATAATAACATTTAATTGAATTTTTGTAATATAAAATACTGGACTGGATTCTTAAATGCAAATAATTCAATGGTAGCTGTTGTTAATTTAGATCTTACCGAGGTATACTCTACCTATCATTCTTATTGAACAACATGCATTTCAATCAACTATATTCTTCTTCAAATAAGTATTGATCATACCACATAATCAAAAGAATTCAATATTTGTAAATCCTAAAACTATAAGGATATAAGAACATGAAATGATGATGTGTTAGAGTGGGAGAAAAAGAGAGTAAATATCATATTTACCAATTTACCATGACCAAATTAATCTAGTGAAATATATTAATGTTTTCCAACTTGCTGTAATGGTAGATATAAAATTGAAACTCTTAGAAATTAATAAATTCCTTTATCATTTTATTTTATTCTTATAAAATTTTTTTTTTTTTTGCTTTTCTTTTGTCGGTGGTGATAATGGATGGATAACAGCAAGGTAAAATATCCAGAGTATTTTTAATCTATTCAGAAATATATATATATATATATATATATATATATATATATATATATATATATATATATAAAGTAGGAGCTGAATCGCACAGTTGTTTCCAATTAAAATTGTGAAGTGATGAATAGAGAGAGGAAGAGATAATTTCATACTATATTGAGAAAAATTAATAATCTTGGAATATAACTCTGTTAGGAAAAGCTGCTGGACAGAATTAGGTGAATGAATAGGCAACTATTATGTGTGAAAGTAAGAATTAAGTGAAGTAACAATTTAGTTGGTATGGTTTTGTTTAATCAGTTACTAATGAAACCTATTAGAAACTAGAGCAATATATTACATATTCACTTCTGGGTTACTTTCACTAGAAAGTATACTCATTATAGACAGAGGTACCTTTAAGACATTTCAGGTTTATTAACTCACACTGAAATTTCAGTGTTAGATAACTTTAGAGACAACAGGTAGCAGTTTTGACAGATTGATTGATTACAGGAATGGGAAATATATCAAAACTAAACTACTAACTAGACACTGAACTAACTCAACATTACAACCCAAGCTTTACTCACTGACTAAATAATTGCACTTGTATGATAAACACTGTGGTTTCATCACGTACGAGAAAAAAATTAGTGTGAATAAATTTATATACACATACACCCAAACATTTTGTATGGGTATATAAAGTTCCAAATATTTAAAAATATTTATGTGAATAAATTTTTATATGCATACACTCAAACATCTGAATGAGTATGTAAAGTTGAAAATATTTTTAAAAGTATGTATGTATGTATGTATATGTGTATGCATGTATGTGTGTGTGTATGAATATATGTATATATATGTATATGTATATACATATGTGTCGAACTACAATACTCTCCTATATATATATATATATATATATATATATATATATATATATATATAAGGTTGCATTTAATGTAATGCTCGCATTACTTAAATAAATGGAGTAGCATGAAACGTGCGTACTGCAATAACCTTTAAAATCCGTGTTGCTTTTTTGATATATATATATATATATATATATATATATATATAGTAAATCCCCAAAAAATGAAGAACAAACACAAGAAAAATAAACAAAAACGTGAAGATGTGGTACATGCAAAGTATTAGCAGATGCTCAGGGAAGGAAAGAAAAGTGGTCTTACATTTTGAGCAAAGCTCTTCGTCAGAAACAGGGGACGGAGGAAAGTCCAAGGCAAAAAGGAAGATGGAGGAAAAAAAAAATCGCCAACAATTCACATGTGGTTACATTGGATTCTGTATCCTCACATGAAAGCATTGAACAAAAACCAGTGACTATCAACTGTTGCTTGCCCCCGAGCTCTACTGTAACGATTATGCCCAGTCCTTTTACAGAATGTTAACCCTCTGAAATTCCTTTCCTGTTTATGTTTTTCCTAGATATGCCAACTTGCAATCATTCAGGATCTTACTATTTTTGCAAAAATCCAATGGGTGCAATCTCTTTGTCTTCATCCCTTTCTACAAGGACAAAAATGTCCAAATCCAGATGCTAATCACAATATGCTTTTAGAGGCAAGAGAATCTAAGTAGGAAGCAGTTTTATTTTCTACTTTCCTTAAGGTACTCAGCTACTGTAAAAATATTTATTATTGAATACCATGTATATTTGTAGCCATAACTAATAGACAGAGAGAAAATAACACAAAAGTAAATATTAATTTGGGTAAAGTAGAAGTGCTTATATGAGTTGTCCGAGTGAAATCATCATCAGCTTATTGAAATGCTGTTCATAGCAACGAAATTACTGGTTTAGCTTTATTGTTCCACCTTAACTACGTAACACTTGATCTTTACAACAAGCTTTATCATTACAACTCCTTTTGTGCTTACAATTTACTCTACTAGATTTCAAACGGCAAAGAGAGAAAGTCGATCTTAGTTTAATATTATCTTAACTGAAAGCTAACTCATTACTTCCTACCAAAGCAATCCAGCAGAACAGACAGAAAAAGAAAACACCAAAAAGAAACAACAACAGCAACAACACAAAATGAAAACAATTTGCAATCCTTAATAACAACGAGAGATCAATAAGAGATCCTCGTAGTTGTTCAATTAATAGATGTGTACAGAAAAGCAAATAAGCATGATACTATTAAACCATTTAGATAAGTGACTCCCAAATAACAATACATGGTGACACACTGATGAGCTGCAAGATGTTGCTAGGTGCTGCACAAAAAAAAGAAAACCTATGAAAATATTAAAAAAACTACATTTCTGAAAAATGTGTAAAATAAACAAAAAAAAAAAAAACTAACAAAAACTCTTAATGTAAAAGTCATGGTAACTTTGCTTTATTTACTGCAGGAAGTAAGTACTTAAAAATAAAAAAAATTCTCTAGTTTAAATTGCTTGTATTTATAGGCTAAAACACAATAAATAAATACAATTTTTAATATATATTTGAAAAAAAAAAAAAATTTAATGCACAAATTACACCAAAATATTCTTATTTGTTCTGAAGTGTGTCAAAAATGAACAAAAAATAGCAGATGTTGATGGGCCGGGATATTTTTCTTCATATCTTGGGAGAGGGAGAGAGAGAGAGAGAGAGAGAGAGAGAGAGAGAGAGAGAGATAGAGAGAGAGAGAGAGAGAAATGATAGAATATAGAAGAAACATGAAGGTATTCTAGGATAAAAATGTAGATAGTTGGATAGTTTAGTGATGTACTAATATGGGTCATTTGGCCGAGAATTAGGTCATATAAACTTTTTGTAGGCTACAGTGTCATTTGTATATATATATATCATCATCATCATCATCATCGTTTAACGTCCGCTTTCCATGCTAGCATGGGTTGGACGATTTGACTGAGGACTGGTGAAACCGGATGGCAACACCAGGCTCCAGTCTGATTTGGCAGAGTTTCTACAGCTGGATGCCCTTCCTATATATATATATATAGGAAGCTCAATAATAACAGACTAAGTGCAAGACACCAGGAATTAGGAAGCCATTAAATTGTACATGTTATTGACCGCATTAACATTTTCAAAATTTTTATTATAATTTGAGTCAAATAGGTTTAAGCAAGGCTGTGTGGTAAGAAGTTCACTTCCCAAATAAATGGTTCCGTGTTCAGTCCCAATGAGTGGCACCTTGAGTAAATGTGTATACTTATATGTATAATATATATATTTGTGTGTGTGTGTGTGTGTGTGTTAGTGGTTGCACCCCCCCTCTATCACCTGACAACTGGTGTTGGTGTGTTTACATCCCTGTAACTTAGCAGTGCAACAAAAGAAGCTTACAAAATAATAAGTCCTGGGGTCGATTTCTTCAACTAAAAACTCTTTAAGGTGGTGCTCCAGCATAGCCACAATCAAATGACTGAAACAAGTAAAAGAATAAAAGAATAAAAAAAACGTGGCTGAGAACTCCACAGACACATGTGCCGTTTACATAGTTCACAAGGAGATTCAACCTGACAAAGAATGTGACAAAACTGGCCCTTTGAAATACAGGTCCTACTCATTTTTGCCATCTGAGTAGACTGGAGCAATTTGAAAAATAAAGCGTCTTGTTCAAAGACACAATACACCGGGTATTGAACTCACAACCTTATGATCATGAGTTGGATACCCTAACCACCAAGCCACATGCCTTCACGAGCTGGAGTTAAACAGTACCAAAATAAACAATTGCTAAGATAGGGTGTATAGTAGAGTCCTTGACCAAACTGAAGTGTGGCATATCTTGCACACAGCGAGGGTTACTTCCAGGTATTCAGTTACTACCTTTATGGAACAAGTCTGCTTAAGCTGAGCTGATAAAAAACTGTTCTTTGCTAACAAGAATAGCAACAATAACAAATTCTTCAAATATTCTGTAAATTAGAGTATTCATAGAGAATTGTATAATAAATGTAAGATTGGTAAAAAAACAAAACAAAAAAAAACAACTCTTAAAAACAAAAGATAAATTCTTGAGATAATTGCTGAGTACATGACCACATAGAGAACTGATAAAATGTCAGCTCATCATCATTATCTTCATCATCGCTGCCACCACCACCACCAACACCAACACAATATTCATGATTGTCAATGAGGGAGTGTCAATGTGGTTGCTTGACCCGGTAAAAACAGAAGCTGAATTTCCAAGAAATCATACCCAACTAACTTGAACTGATGTGACAGAATGGTCATAGCTAGACTGTCTTTGACAATAGGTCTGTTCAATCAGGGGATGACTTGGAACTAAACAACAACACAACAACAATAACAAAATGATTATCATAATCATCATCATCAACAATCATCATCATCATCACCATCACCAATTATTCTAGCATGGATTACACACACACACACACACACACGAGTATATGTGTATATACAGATACACACACACATACATGTTATACATGTGTGTATATATATATATATATATATATATATATATATATATGATATGCTCAAAGAGAATCAATTAGCATCCTTGTGAATGTTAACATCAATATTTAATAGGTGTCAGATTAAGGGATCGATTATTGAATTAATTAACAACGACGAGTAAACATTGTTATGCATTCAATTATTAATAGCATGCAAGAACTTTGGTTCAATGTTAGCCAATTAACAATTAGAGGGAACAACTAGCATAGCAAAAATCCTATCCCTAATTAAAAACAAAACATGTGTTCTAGTATTTTAAGACAATTATAGTTTTTTATTTTGATCTGTTTAGACAATAGCTTTATCAATGCCATTCTCTGATATAATGTTGGAGAATTATTTACCATTCCATAGATATGGGACAATTATTTCTACAAAGAGGAAAGGGGTCCTTTATATGGTTGCTTGATCTTCTAGAAATATCAACTAAATCTCCCTGGAATCATATTTTAATATCTTAACAAGAGCACTCAGAGAGTGCAAACCTCTGCCAAGGCAACACCAATGTCCTCTCAACGATTAGCCGGAGATGACTTTTAAAACGAGAATATCTGAAATAAACTTGATTGTTCTCACAAACGAGAATACTAAAAATGAACCCAACCGCTTTCAAAAATTAAGTTAAAAAAAAAACAAAAACATAATCCAGAATCTTGGTGCAGTTCCTCCGCTTACCAGCTTTCAGTGAAACTGTTCAACCCATGCCAGCATGAAAAGCAGATGTTAAATGATGATGATGATGATGATGATGATGATGATGATGATGATGATGATGATGATGATGATGATTAGATTGAATCGAAAAAAATCTGAGTGGGAAGATTTCGAAAGGAGAGAAACACATAACATTAATTATAAAAGTTATTAGATCTAAATAGCTTATTAGATAAATGTAATCAGTTAAGCAAATAGGTTTCATAGACAATCATAAGTAATTTCAGCTTTATTAAGGTATTTAATAATTGTTAACCAGGTCTAATAATATGACCACCACTACATTATATCACTTTATTGCTTATTTTTTTTACTTCTTTCAGTCATTTGACTGCGGTCATGTTGGAGCACCATCTTAAAGGGTTTAGTTGAAGAAATCGATCCCAGGACTAATTCTTTCCAAAGAAATTGACCCAGGACTTATTCTTTGTAAGCCTAGTACTTAGTCTATTGGACTCTTTTGCTGAACTGCTAAGTTATGGGGATGTAAACATACCAGCACCGGTTGTCAAGTGATGGTAGTGGTACAAACACATAAATGCATACATACACACACACACACATACACACATATATACAAAAGGCTTCTTTTCAGTTTCCATCTACCAAATCCGCTCACAAAGCTTTGGTAAGCCCGAGGCTATAGTAGGAGATACTTGCCCAAGCTACCATGCAGTGGGACTGAGCCTGGAACCATGTAGTCAGGAAGCAAGCTTCTTACCACACAGCCACACTTACGCCAGTAGATAAAAACGAAAAAAAAAAAATGTTTAAGTTTTTGTATATTTTTTTGGGTTCCCAAATCAGTGCTAGTTGAACAAATAACTTTATATCATTGTATATGTATGGTCAGTAAATTCTTTTTCTCATTTATTTACTTTCTACTATAAGCACAAAGCCTGAAATTTGCTGGGTTGAGCTAGTTGATTACATCAACCACAGTGCTCAACTGGTACCTAATTGTATTAACCCTAAAAGGATGAATGGTAAAGTGGACTTTGACAACTTTTGTATTCTGAGTGTAAAACTGGAAGAAATACTTCTTAAGCATTTTGTTTCATTGCAGTTATGATTCTGCCCATATAAAAGCATGTTAACTTCAGACTTGTTGCTTACACACTTTGATCCAAAGTTGGAAATGATACTGGCAATAGATGTTAGTGAGTATGGGATAGGTGCTGTACTCCAACCCAAATGTGAAGATGGCAGCCAAAAGGACATAGCTCACATGTCAAAGGATGTTATTTCCAGTGGAAAAAAATTATAGCCAAATTGAAAAAGAGGCATTGGCAATTATATTTGGCATAAAAAGTTCCACAGGTTTATACAGAGTAGATGGTTCAGACTACAAACAGACCATCACCTCTCGCTAACGATTTATGGATCCAAGAAAACAATCCCAGTACATACAGCAAACATGTCCCAGCGATGGGGCATTATACTTCTAAACTACAACTACACAATGGAATATTTACCTTTGGAAAAGCTAGGAATCATGTGTAATGGTGAATAAATAATATCAAAAAGTTTCCTAAATTCCTGTTTTGCTGTGTGTGTGTGTGTGTGTGTGTGTGTGTGTGTGTGTGTGTGTGTGTGTGTGTGTGTGTGTGTGTGTGTGTGTGTGTGTGTGTGTGTGTGTGTGTGTGTATGTGTGTGTGTGTATTTATATATATATAAATTTAGAGTATGCAAAACTGGTAGCTCTTATCAGAAGTACTAGAGTGGATGGGTATATAAATGGATTGGTTACTTGTTTCTCTGTGATTAGTCCAGTGATGTAGAGCCCTCTCATGAGAGTGCAATAAAGATTGAAAATTGATAAAGGCTATTCATAATTTTTTTCAATGTATGCAGGGAAAGATAAATTCAACATTTTTGCATGTCTACTACTACTACTACTACAACTACACACATTATCATCATCATCATTTAATGTTCGCCTTCCATGCTAGCATGGGTTGGATGGTTTGACAGGAACTGGCCAGGCAGAAGACTACACCATACTTCTGTGTGTGTGTGTGTGTGTGTGTGTGTGTGTGTGTGTGTGTGTGTACGTATGGGTGGGTGTGAATGACTGCTGTCCAATTTCAGCCTACCAAATTTCACACAAGGCTATAATCAACTTAATCCCAGGTTGTAGATAAAAACATTTGGCCAGGGTACTCTGGCTTTGTAGTTAAGCAATTCATTTCACAATCTCAGTGGGATTGATTCTGCTATGCATTACATTCAGATCTTGAAGTCAGAATGATAGCAATTCAAAAAATTAATAAAATGAAAGCAGAAAAAAAAAAAAAAAAAAGCAAACAAAACAAAGTCAGCTAGTGTAAATTTAAACTAATACAACTTTACCAAGAAATCTAAGAAGGCAACTTCTCTCTTGTCCATGATGTAATAAAAACACCTGACACAGTCAATAAGATGCAGAAGAGAAAACAATTATGTTCAGGTATGTTGTGTGATTGTCAGTATTTCTAATAGCACATGTTCTTCATGGACAAAACAAAGTACTCAATACACACATTTGTCAAATGCAACATGAAAAGGAGTTTATGATACTCAAGATTTCCAGAGTACTTTTATCAGTCAGCGCACATGGACACAGAAACATAACACACACACACACACACACACACACACACACACACAGATTCATACCCTTTATTCAGCAGTAGTATATAACAGAGAAGTATGAAGAATAAACAGATAGAGGATGAATTAAGAATGCAGGCTGAGAGCCAACATGTTTCTATTAGATCTACAATGTTAGATAAGATGATGAATTTATTCTTGAATGTCATTGTCAAAATCTGACAGATAATTAAGCAACATTCATTGATATATTACTATAATGGATAATAGGAAGTTGATAAATAAAAGATAAAGTTATGACTGACACTCAGTTTAGAGAGTGAGGGAAGGAGGTTGGGGAAAAAAACGAGATATATGAAGAGCATCATAAAAAGATAAGAGAGGCGAAAAATGAAACACAAGTCTGAATGGTGCCAAAAGACATCTACGAAGTAATTCAATAAAATAATTTTGCGATATTTCCAGAGAAAATTTATCTGGAGTTTACAGAATGACATAAAAGTAAGGAAAAATATGAGACACCAGGTTGGATGATGGCTCTAAAGTGAATAAGGAAAATAATTTATCTTTTACTTGTTTCAGTCATTGGATTGCTGCCATGCTGGGATTAGTTGAGCAAATCAACACCAGTGATTATTTTAAGGTCTGGTAGTTTATTCTAATGGTCACTCTTAAGAACTGTTTTCTTAAAGGGCTGTAAACAAACCAACACTGGTTGTCAAGCAGTGGGGGGGATGGGAGGAAACAAACACAAACACATAAGGATTCACACACAAACACACACATACATGATGGGCTTCCATACAGTTTCTGTCTATCAGGTCCGTTTACAAAGTACTGGTCAGTTTGAAGCTATGAGAGAAGACACTTGCCCAAGGTACCGCACATTGGGATTGAACCCAAAACCTAGGATTTTAAAAAGAAATATTTCAAAGTATTATTATAAATACGATGAAATAAAACAAAGCAATTACCATTTGTATGATACTGGTGGCTACTAATGAGTTCATTAATAAATGATATTAATTGAATAGTTGTGTAGAATAATAGAAATGGTTTGAGCAAGAGAATACTAAAGGTAAACAGTAGTAGTAGTAGTCGTAGTAGTAGTCGTAGTAGTAGTAGTAGCAGCAGCAGTAGTAGTAGGTTTGATTAAAATGACAATATATGCCCTCTAAACAAAAAGTGCCCTCCTGCTTAGTGTATGTGTGTGTGTGTGTAAACTACAATAAAATCAATTCAAAATCAGAATTCCCAATTTCAAATAAAATCACATTAATTATTTATGTGACAAAGAAATTAAATTGAAATGAATATTTATAACAGTTGCTGTGAGTCGATATAAGTTTAGTGAGTTTATTCTTTGATTCAGTCAACACAACACTTGTTGAGAATATAGAATTAAGAAGGGAAAACAAGCCTTAAAACCTTCAATGCACTTTATTCTCTTTGAGAAATTTCCTTGTGACACAAAAACACTAAGACTCTATTGATTTCTTTGGTGAGACTTAAAGAATAATAATTCTGTTTATTTGTTCCAACACATGAAAGGAAAACGTATAAATGAGAGATGATAAATTAAAACTAAAAATCTAAATCTAAATATCACCTGTATTTTTAATGTTTAGAAGCAAAGATAATTGGCTAAACTTTGGAACCCTAATGAAATTTCATCCAAAATAGTTTATAGTCTAACTGACAGTAATGTATTACCAATTTATTCAAAAGAATAGTTTTGGCTTAACCTTTTAGCATTTAGATTCCTCAGTCAAATGTAATGCTTTTTTTATTCACATTGTTTCGAATTAACCATGCATTGTCTTGTTGCTTCAAGTTTCTGATGTTGTGATTGTTTATTTTTAGAATGACATTGTTTGGCAAGTGTGAGAAGCTGGATCTGGCTGTTTTGTGGGCTGGATATGGTTGGTTTAAATGCTAAAGGGCTAAAAACTATAGGGTAATCATGGTTTGCAAAGCAACTCTTTTCTAATATCTTTTATCTTTAGCATTTTATTTGTTCCAGTGATTGGACTGCAGTGCTTATATCTTTTAAAGTCTGGCACTTATTCTATCAGTCTCTTTTGCTGAACTGCTAAGTTATGGGGACATAAACAAACAGATTACTAATTGTCAAGTGATGAGAGAGACAAATACAAAGGTACACACACGATGAGGGCCCCGTCTTATGTGAGGGTAGCCATTTCACATTCAACCTGATTGTTCTGATTTACTTTCATCCTTGCATGAGCCTCGCATCCATCTCCATAGGATTTTATAAAATACAAAACGAATCAAGAAATGATATGATAAAGAGACATCTGTATGTCATTGGAATCAAATGACCAAATCTTGTACAACACATTTGCTTCTCTCTCAAACACCATAGTAAGTTCAAGCATTGAAAGATAACTGGTAGTATTTTGGCTGCAAGTTTTACATCGGAGTATCTTTCTCCTGAAAGAGCTGCCTTCTCCACGGCTTTGTCAAAAATAACAGGAACCTCTTCTGCCTCTGGAAAATCTATTTAAGTCATAGATGGGACAGTGACAGGTATTACCATTCCATTTTAGAATGCATCTGGGAGTGATGATAATTAAGAGGTGAAACCACACTCCTCACAACTGCAGGACTCCAGAACTGGAACCTCATCACTAGAGGCAGCATAATGTCATACCCAGGTCGTGTATCCATGCGCACTTATTTGCATATATACATAACTGACGCTCCGTTGGTTATGATGACAAGGATTCCAGTTGATCCAATCAATGGAAAAGCCTGCTCCTGAAATTAACATGGAAGTGGTTGGGCACCACAGGCACACATGTCCTTAACGTAGTTCTCAAGGAGATTCAGTGCGACACAGAATGTAATAAGGCTGGTCCTTTGAATTACAGGTACAACTTATTTTTGCCAGATGAGAAGACTGGAAATAAAGTGTCTTCCTCAAGAACACAGCATGTTGCCAGGAATCGAACTCACGACCTTATGATCGTGACCAGATTACCCTAACCACTAAGCCATGCATCTTCCTATACATACATACATACAACACACATACAATGGGCTTCAACACAGTTTCTATCAACCAAATTTACTCACAAGGCATTGGTAAGCCTGGGGCTATAGTAGAAGACACTTAATCAAGATGCTGTAGTGATACTAAACTCAAATCCATGAGGCTGCAAAGCAAGCATTGTATCCAAACATCCAGGCCTGCATCTGTAATATTTTTTAATGTTTTTCTTGCATTTTGGCATTTAGCGCATCATTGAAGAATCTGATTGGTAGATGTGAGGTAAATTT
>NC_142940.1:52948074-52980574 GCF_046866305.1 Octopus bimaculoides | reverse complement strand
ACCATGACCATAAACCGATGAAGGGAGCCTTTGTGTGGTGGAACAACTTGCTAGAAATAGCAGACAAATATTCTTCCACTCACAATGCTGTTTTAGGAAAGGATACATTAGATAATGTAGTCCTGATATCTGAGAACAGAGAGAAAGTTATGGTTTCAAATATTGCCTAATCAGGGCTGATATGGAGCTAAACAATATCGACCACAACAACAACAACAACTACAAAGATGAAGCAAGCCTACTAATGGATGACAACAATTATAATAGGATGTTTTCATTATATAAAAGCAATCAATATAAACATATACTACTGACACAATATGTATATAAGATGATGATGCATTTATATATACAAATATAAATATAAATATATATGCACACGCATACATACATAAATACATCCACACATACATATATTTATATACATATATATGTATGGCGTGAAGGCGCATGGCTCAGTTGTTAGAGCGTTGAGCTTACGATCGCGAGGTTGTGAGTTCGAATCTCAGATCGGGCTGCATGTTGTGTTCTTGGGCAAGACATTTTATTTCACGTTGTTCCAGTTCACTCAGCTGTAGAAATGAGTTGTGACGTCACACGTGCCAAGCTGTATCGACCTTTGCCTTTCCCTTGGATAACACTGGTGGCATGGAGAGGGGAGGTATGCATGGGTGATTGCTGGTCTTCCATAAACAAACTTGCCCGGACTTGTGCCTCGGAGGGTAACTTTCTAGGTGCAATCCCATGGTCAGTCATGGGATTCTTTATATATACATATGCACAGGAGTGACTGTGTGGTAAGTAGTTTGCTTACCAACCACATGCATACAGACACACATGTACACATATGAAATGAGTACAGACATGACTGTGTGAGTAAGAAGTTTGCTTCACAACTACATGTTTTCAGGTTCAATTCTACTCTGCAACACCTCGGGTGAGTGTCTTTAGCTATCGCCCCAGGTTACCCAATGCTTTCTGTAACTGAGAGAGTATGAAATCCCATCACCCCCACCACACACACACACACATTCCATGGTTTCGCTCAAGTGAAAGTGTGATATGAAGTTTTCATTCCTTGCTGACATTATAACCTGTTAACCCTTTTAGTGTGGAAAGCAGATATATCCACTTAAAATTTCATTACCCTTAACTACAGAAAGTAGTTTTTACATACTAATGTATCTTTTGTTGAGGAATATCATGTTCAAAACTATTTTCTGTTAAGATGTGAAGTTTATTGAGGTAACGTGGCTTGTAGAAAAAAAATCAGTTCTGGTTTTTTGAAAGATATTATATATGATGGTGATGACAATGATAACGATGATATTACATTTGTAAAATGCATATACCACCTTTTGCTTACTGATCTTGTATTTTAATGTTTCTGATACCTGAAACTCTAAATTGGTTTAGCTAACACTCTTTGTTCAAACGACTACAATGAAATTTATTTAGTAATGAACGATGAATGTACATGCTACCAAAAGGTTGTCAGCTCACATATGACTCATGGGTTGGTCAGAGGGAAATGTTTCTAGATAATCCTACAACAAAAGGTGGATCTCAAGGAATATTTTATGTCAATTGTTGGAAAGGTAAATATTTACATGTTCCATTTTCTAAATAATATGTTTGAAGACAAAAACCAATAGACTTTATTTTCACTCATTTTGTTTGCCATGTCATCTTGAATTTCATGAGTAAACACAAAATTTCAAACTTCAAATCTCAACCATAAGAAATTATATGAAGACCACGAAAAGTTAAGAAACTTTTTCATTTTGTCTGTTCATTTATTTTTAAGCATTTTTTTTCTGGCTAACATGGGTTGGGTGAATACATATTGGTGAAATATTGTTTCATAGCAAGATGCCCCCATCTCTCTGCCCTGCCCCCAGCTGCTACCTCTTACTTGTTTTTCAAGTAAATGATTTTATTTTGTTTTGCATGTCTTTGAAAGCACAGAACTACCAATTGAATTGCTGACAGGGAAATGACAACAGAAAACACCAGCTGCGGCACATGCAACTACAGAATGTAAATATTTACATAGAGCCACATGTGTGTGTGTGTGTGTGTGTGCACATACACACACACACACACACACCCATGACAGTCTTTGTATAGTTTCCAAGTACCAATTCACTCACAAAGCAAACAATGACACTTGCCCAAGGTACTGCACAGAACACAGAACCATGTGGTTGTGAAACAAATTTCTTAACTACACAGCCATATCAATATTTCATAGTCATGCCTCATAACCGTACTTGCACCTACTTGTATTACAAAATAGAGTAGAAATTTCCAATGCGGAAAAGATTCATGAGGACTTTTTTAGATGCTAAAGTAAGAAACAAAAATGAAATATGATCTAAATTGCAGGAATTTAGACATAGGATAAAAGAGGGCAATCAACAATCCTGCTTTGAATTTTTTGTAGAATTTATAGAGTAGGGTTATCAAAGAATTATTGTTAATAAAAGTACATTTATTAAAATGAAACATGTAAGATATTTTGATATAAGCATTTCTTTCTACTATAAGCATAATGCTTGAAATTTTGGGGGAGAGGACTAATTGATCACATCAACCCCAGTTGCTTGACTAGTAATTCTTTCATTGACTCTGAGAGGATGAAAGGTAAAGTCGACTTTGGTAGAATTTGAACTCAGAACATAAAGACATGAAATGCTACTAAACATTTTGTCAGGTGTGCTAATGATTGGTTTCAAATTCTGACACAAGGCCAGCAAGTTGTTGTTTTTTTTTTGAGGTGGGGATAAGTCCATTACATTGACTCCAGTACTCAACTGGTACTTATTTTATTGCCCCCCCCCCCCAAAAAGGATGAACGGTAAAGTCGACTTTGGTAGAATTTGAACTCAGAACATAAGGACAGAGGAAATGCTGCTAAACATTTTGTCAGGTGTGCTAATGATTGGTTTCAAATTCTGACACAAGGCCAGCAAGTTGTTGTTTTTTTTTTGAGGTGGGGATAAGTCCATTACATTGACTCCAGTACTCAACTGGTACTTATTTTATTGCCCCCCCCCCCCAAAAAGGATGAACGGTAAAGTCGACTTTGGTAGAATTTGAACTCAGAACATAAGGACAGAGGAAATGCTGCTAAACATTTTGTCAGGTGTGCTAATGATTGGTTTCAAATTCTGACACAAGGCCAGCAAGTTGTTGTTTTTTTTTTGAGGTGGGGATAAGTCCATTACATTGACTCCAGTACTCAACTGGTACTTATTTTATTGCCCCCCCCCCCCCCAAAAAGGATGAACGGTAAAGTCGACTTTGGTAGAATTTGAACTCAGAACATAAGGACAGAGGAAATGCTGCTAAACATTTTGTCAGGTGTGCTAATGATTGGTTTCAAATTCTGACACAAGGCCAGCAAGTTGTTGTTTTTTTTTTGAGGTGGGGATAAGTCCATTACATTGACTCCAGTACTCAACTGGTACTTATTTTATTGCCCCCCCCCCCCCCCCAAAAAAAAAAGGATGAACGGTAAAGTCGACTTTGGTAGAATTTGAACTCAGAACATAAGGACAGAGGAAATGCTGCTAAACATTTTACTCAGCGTGCTAACAGTTTGCCAGCTTGCCACCATAATTTTATCCAAATATTACAAGATGTCTAGAAAAGCATCTGGAATAAAGCTAAAGAGACACTCCCAATGGTGCAGGGGTGTCATTTGAAAGAGAAAAGTAGAGTACATGATGATACAATTGATGCCAACTTAGCAGAAAGGATTGACACAAATTATTCACAAGATGAAGCCTACTTCAGAAAAGCAGTGTTTTATGTTTTGACTGATAGTACTATTTCCGGCTTAACCCTTTTGTTACCATATTTATTTTGAGATGCTCTGTGTTTCTTTCAATGAATCTTAAATATAACAAAGAATTTAGTAAAATAACTTCGTTATCATTAAGCTGGTGTTAGGAACATAAACTGTGTCTAAGGTTTGGTGGAAGATTTTAATTTAAAACTTATGAAAACAAGACATTTGTATTACAGAGCCAGAGCCGGATTGGTATCGAAAGGGTTCAAGGCAGTGAGCTCTTTATGATATTTCTTCTAGCTTTATTCCCAGAGTTCAAAGTTCAGCAAGGTTGACTTGGCCTTTCATCCTTTTGAGGTCAATAAAATAAATACCAGTTGAGCACCAGGGACAAAGTAATTGACTAACCCTCTTCCCCCAAATTTCAAGCCTTGTGCTTATAGTAAAAAGAAGAATATTATTTCAGGATTAACTGCATGTTTTGAAGCTGTTAAGCTGTTGGCTGAAAATTTTGATTTTTTTATGGAAATTTTCAGCTGTCTAACAGTGAACTAAAAAAGTAAAACAACAGTAAAAGAGTCAATGCCCTGAACTATAACCTGTCATTATAGAACTAAGTAGTTTGCCTTTTTTTTGTTGTACTATTATAAATCAGTCTTGCTTTGAGGCCCTCTTCCAGTTTGTAACAGGTACAATATTGATTGCTAAATAATGAATAAAACTTGAGGTAGGTAAACTAGCCTTAATTTAGGTCAGACTCTAATATATTATTAATGTTAACATTGATGAAGTTCCTTATTGTTGTGTCTGTCCGGAACCACTACACTGGATGTTCTAAGGGCTTAATCACAACAGATCATCATAAGAACTTAACTGCATTCTCTGTAACATAATGCAATAAAGTCTTCCCCTGATGAGTTGCAGTGTAGAAGTATCCAGTTGCACTTGAAACAGGCAATGCTGTGGTCCCAGACAGCCACAATGGTGAAACATATGTAAGGAACAAATGATATAAGCCTAATTTTATCATAATTTCTCCTACATTTGCTCTGCATATCATAGCCATTTGTACTACCAAGTATAATAGGAACCAAACCACTACACTTGAAGTAAACTGGATAATAATAATTTAAGTGGAGCACTAAATTTGATAGCAGTTGTACATATAAGTGTACAGACAAGATATTTTATAATATTAACAATGGAAATTTTGCAACAGAAACATAATGTTTATTGTCAGTGCATTGTTTAAAAGCAAAGTTTGAAAAACTAGACCTGAAAGTTTTAGAACTGCCAAATTTATAGAATAATTACAAAGTTTATGAAATATTTTGTAATGTTTGAGAATATTGTTAATGATTTCAACTACAGTAGCAACCAGAGCAAATAGAAAGATCTTTTAGTAAACTCAAACAAACCAAAAATGTTCTGTGATCTGTGAAGCCTCGACCCTGGTTTATTGATATAATAATAATAAGGTGTATATTCAGGCATGGGCCTGAGATTAAGAAACTCACTCTGCAACCCCATGGTTTTGGGTTCAGTCCTGCTGTACAGCACCTTGGACAAATGTTTTCTATAAATAGCTCTGGGCCAACCAATGTCTTGTAAGTGAAGTTGGGAGATGGAAACTGTGTGGAAGTTTGTTGTGTATGTATCATCATCATCATCTTTATGGCTGTCTTCCATGCTGGCAAGGGTTGGATAGTTTGACAGAAGTTAGTGAGCCAGAGGATTGCACCAAGCTCTACTATCTGCTTTGGCATGGTTTTTATGGCCGAATTCCCTTCCTAACACTATATCATCATCATCATCATCATTTAACGTCCGCTTTCCATGCTAGGATGGGTTAGACGATTTGACTGAGGACTGGCAAACCAGATGGCTGCACCAGGTTCCAATCTGATCTGGCAGAGTTTCTACAGGCTAGATGCCCTTCCTAACGCCAACCACTCTGAGAGTGTAGTGGGTGTTTTTACATGCCACCGGCATGAAGGTCAGTCTGGCAGTACTGGCAACGGCCATGCTCAAATGGTGTTTTTTACGTGCCATCTGCACAGGAGTCAGTCCAGTGGCACTGGCAAATATATATATATATATATATATATATATATATATATATATATATATATATATATATATATATATATATATATATATATCCGGTGTTGTTAATTGCAATATATAACACTGTTTGTGACCGCTAGATAAGACCCTATGATTACAAATAATGCCCTTCTTTTTTCCTATCTATACTCCTCCGAATTAAACTCTAAATTATTCTGACGATGTTTGTTAAATGGAACGAGATAAATGCAAATTTACTTCAAAATAACGAACTGAAACAGCTGTAAATGTTTTTGAACTACAATTAAACTATGACCTTTTAATACCAATGATCAACTTCTAATTGTTAATTGTTGCTCCATTTCTTTTCTTATCTGCATGTGTGTGTGTGTGTGTGTGTGTGTGTATTTGTACCTATATTTGTCCCCCACCAACTGTTTTACAACCATTGTTGGTTTATTTACATTCCTGTAACTTAGCAGTTTGGTAAAAGAGACTAATAGAATAAGTACCAATCAACTAAAACCTTTAAAAGTTGTGGTGGCCCAGCATGGCTGCAGTCCAATGACTTGAAACAAGTACAAAAGATAAAAAGATATTGAATCAAGCATTGCCAGAGAAATTGATTTTGATAGAGTTGTGAGAATTTTTTCAGAAAAAATAAACTCCAAAAACAAACAAACTAACAAGCAAAAAGCCTAAAAGCCAGTAAATCTCATTTCATTAGTTGATTAAGTTTGTTGCTGTTTTGTATGACTTACATTGTTATCTAGTCGTTTTGGTGTCCAGGGAATACAGTATTTACAAAAGTTAACCAGTGGTCATATTTAGATAGCTTGAGATTAGCCATTAAGTTCAATTATGCTTTTATAATCATCCACCGAAAGCTGTTTTTGTTCATATTTTGATGCCTTTTATCTTTTTATCTTTTATGTGTTTCAGTCATTGGACTGCAGCCATGATGGGGAACTGCTATGAAGAGTGTAGTCAAACAAATTGATCCCCAGTATTTATATATATATATTTTTTTAAAATCTGGTACTTATTTTAGCAGGCTCTTTTGCCAAACTGCTAAGTTACTGGGATATAAACAAACCAATACCAGTAGGGGACAAACACAACACAAAGCCACATACACACATTTACTTGTCTGTCTGTTTATCTATCTCTCTTCCCCTAAATATATATATATGTGTGTGTGTGTGTGTGTGTGTGTGTGTGTGTGTGTGTATTAAGGCTACCATTGATTTCGGGTTTTAAGAAAAATATCTTAATATACTAACAATTTCTCAAGTTGATCACATGGAGGAATGGTGTTCATCTCCATTTTGGACACAGTTGACTGAACAAGTCCAAACAATCAATATCTTGAATGTTTTCTGTCAAGTGTTTGTAGAGAATAAACACATGGTTGAGTTTATAATCTTTTGTATGTTTCCCGCTATGTCTGTGTGTTAGTGTCACGTGATAGTATATTTTGCACCTAAAAAGAAGGCCGACACGATTGAGTGAACATATTTAGTTATAATCAAGGCACACACACACACACACACACACACAATCTTCCTCACTGTTTCCATCTACTAAATTCACAAAGCATTGGTTGACCCAAGGCTATAATAGGAACAGATTCTTGCCCAGGACTGAACCTGAAAACATGTGGTTTCAAAGTGACCTTCTTAACCATATAGCTATGCAAGTGCCTATACAATCATATTTTTCAACAAAGAAGGGAAAACTGCTACATTAAATTTTCGTATTATATACCATTATCTTTATACAAAAGATTTAATTGAAGATTTCTCCTTTGGGCTCAAAAGAAGTCTTGTTCCATTTTGTAAAATATCTTTCCCTGAAGACTTGTACCGCTTTCACACACACAAGAAGAATAAAGTCTGATACAAACAGAGAACTACTATAAAGTAGCAACAGTGGGATTGAGAAATTCTTAGAAGCCAGAGGAAGGAAACTGATTAGTGCAATGAAGAAAATAAAAAGGGAAAAAGAAAATGCTTTACTCAATATATAAGGAAAGAATAAAGAAATAAAAAGCTAGAAACTTACTATAGACTGCAGAAAAAAATTACAAGAACAAAGAGAGAAAAAAATGGATTTCCAAAATATACTTAAGAAAATCAGAGAGAAAAACTATTCCATGACTAATATGCTACAAAATTCAACAGAGGGTAAGTAAACAAGAGTAAAATCTGACAGTGGCTCAAAAGTTCTGGGTTAAAATCAGAAACAAATTTGATTGTAGCAAATACACAGGATCAATAATACCTAACCATAAACAATTATTTATGCATAAAATCATTAGGGTTTTTTTTTAACATCAACTATTCCATGCTTGGATAGATTGGATGGAATTTGTTGCGGCAGATTTTCTACAGTTGGATGCCCTTCCTGTTACTAACTCTCACCTGTTTACAACCAAGGTAACCTTTTCCCCCATGGTCAGACATATTTTCACTGGAGACTAAAAATAAAGGACACAGCTTGCATCACAGTGACATTTGCTAACAACCACCACATGATGCCAAGGCAAGGAGACAATAATACAACAGTTATACACACACACACACACACACACGTGCACATACACACAAGTGCACACACACACACACACACACACACATATGGAGAAGGGAAAAGTTAATCCACTTCCATCCTTTCACTATCAAAGGTATATAATTTTGCTCTTTTCCCTCTTCTGGACTATCAACTGTGGTCAAAGAAATACTGTTTGATTTTACAACATTATCCCACCAACAAACAGCTCTATTCCTTGTAATGGTGGTGCATCTAAAAATTCCATCTGTCCTGTATTGAGGGAAGGTCAGCTGCTATATGAATGATGCACAGTATTTGAAATCACGAAAGAAGCACTAATGCACTTGTTGTCATCACGGTAACCGTCTTCCAAATGATTTCCTTTGTTATGAGTCATTTTCTTCCAATAATTAATTGTTCACTATACTGTTCATTTTTGTTTTCCTCTTGTGCATTCAGTTGTGTGTTTTGACTGTTTTTTTTTTGTTTCGTTTTTGTTTTCTTTTGACCATTGTAGTGTTTAAGTCATCTAGCATAATTTACGTGGTCGAGATTTGGGATGTGAAAAAGTAATATATGTAAATAACAACATCGTCATGCTTGCACTTTTCTTACTCTAGAAACACACACATACAACAAACTTCTACACAGTTCCCAGCTACCAAATCCACGCACAAGGCATTGATCAATATGGGGCCATAGTAGAAGACACTTGCCCAAGGTGTCACATGGTGGAACTGAACCTGGAACCATATTGATGTAAAACAAGCTTCTTAACCACACACCAATGCCTGCATCCATATATATATAAAAAAAAAATAAAAGGAAGGAACATATTGAACGATATAGTCCTAGACATACTTGAAAAAGGAAAATATCATTTGACTGGCTTTGATCATAGTTCTGCTCAATCAGGGCTGATCTGAGGTTACAGAACAAAAGCAAGAAAGGTCAATGATAAATGGTAGCACCATATTTCAGAACCAGTGATCAACCTTTCAATATGGCTGAACAGTTTGACATTGAACTACTGATTGATTGATGATCTATAGGTTTAAACCCTAATACAAACAAACGTTGCAACACACCTTGACATTATTCATCTCTGTCTGTTGATCTTTAGAAGGAGACTATTGTCGTCGCCATCATCATCATGCTCACTGCTTATAACTACCACCACCAATACCACCACTGCTGCCACCGCTGCCGCCACCACCACTGCCAACACCATCAACAATATCCCTACCCCATCATCATCATCATCATTATCATCATTCTCACCAGTGCCAACACCAACACCAACACCATCACCTACACCACCATGTGCTATAAAAGCACATGGTGAAGGACCATTGACAGGGAAAGGATACAAGAAAGGTGGAGAAGCTAGAACAGTGTTTTTCAACCATTTTTTTACCTATGGACCCCTGTGATTCCTGTTTTACTCTAGTGGGCCCTCCTAACCATTCAATATTAAAAAAAAATCTTATTATATTTTTATAATTAAATATTATTAGGAACTGTTTCAAAATAATTATCATAACATTTTGTGTCTAGTAAAAGTATAACCGATTTATTGGAGATAAATTTGAACAACAAAAGTTTTACATGGACCCTTTAGGGCCATACTGACCACAGATAAGAACCACTGAGCTAGAATGAAACCAAAGCAGCTGTAGAAAACAGATGGTTGGAGAGATCATACTGTGGCCTTATGTGCCCCATAGCACAGAAAGAACTAATTATAGTTGTAATAAGTAAAGACCATGAATGACCATGGGATTGCACCTAGAAAGTTACCCTCCAAGGCACAAGTCCAAGCAAGGTTGCTAGTGGAAGACCAGCAGTCCAGTCTCCCCTCTCCATGCCACTAATGTTATCCAAGGGAAAGACAAAGGCCGATACAGCTTGGCATCAGTGACGTCGCAACTCATTTCTACGGCTCAGTGAACTGGAGCAACATGGAATAAAATCTCTTGCTCAAGAACACAACACATAGCCCAGTTTTGAAATCGAACTCACAACCTCATTGTTGTGAGCCTGACACCCTAACCACTGAGCCATATTCCTATAGTTGAAGATACCTAAAATATCACAACATGGTTAAAACAGAGGTCTTCATGATGGCAAAGTAAATTTCCTAACCACACAGCTGTGTCTGTTTGTACATATATAAAACACTCAAATATATAGAGAGTATGCTATGATATTTTTTAATCATAATACAGAAAAAAGCTATTTGCAAAACACTCACAACAGACACTCACATACATATACAGGATGCTCTACAATGCTTTAATCATATCACAAAGTAGCAGTTTACAACAGATAGTGAATTTAGTGCTATTACTTTTGGTTTGTTATTATATTTGAAAATGAATATTCACTGTTTCTATATTTCTTATTATTATGTCTGGACATCAACTGCTCTCTGTTAGGAGTTTATTGTTCAACAACTTATTCATTTGTTCTAACCATTATAAAGGCAAGTGCACTTTACTTTAACAAATACCATTTGATGTCTACACATTCTTTTAGTAAATGGGTTCTGCCAATCAGTGAAGATTTTTCATAAGTACAAGCTTCATTGTGAGCAGAATTGCTGCAAGGTGTACAAATAAACTAGAATAGAAGAAAAGAACTTATGTCTTGCAGTAATTTGGCTAAGAAAGAAGTACTGACAGACTCTTCCACAATGAGAAGTAACAGGATAAAAGAGCAATTAATACATTTATTACCATTATCATTGTTATATGTATTGTTAGCATTCATTGCAAACATTGTTACTACCATCATCATCATCATCGCATCATCACAGACATTTGAATATATTTAGTAATGGCGTAATAGTAAAGTGTACAATAATATTATTCAGTGTAACATTACTCACAAGCAGGTGACTATCTATGATATTAGCAACATCACTTTCCATGAAATGAACGTAGATTGTTATATAATGACTTATTTTGTGATTTATGCTTCAACGAACTTACTGCCATTAGAAACTGCAAAACCATCAACTGTATGATCAAATTTTATCGTAGATGACTTGTGGAAACCTGATTGAGTGAAACCCCTTAAATATTGGAAACCTGGTGAATTCAGTTATTTCAATATTTGGTTAGACTTCTATTGTCACCCAACAGGCATGGCTGTGTGGTAAGAAGCTTGCTTCTCAACCACATGGTTCTGGGTTCAGTCTCACCGCGTGACACCTTGGGCAGGCGACACCTTGGGCAAGTGTCTTTTTCTATAGCCTCGGGCTGACTAAAGACTTTTGAGGGGATTTGATAGATGGAAACTGAAAGAAGACTGTCGTAAGTGTGTGTTTGTGTATTTATGTGTGTGTGTCTTTGTGTCTGCGATTGTTCCTCCCACTATCACTTGACAATTGATGGTGGTGTGTTTATGTCCCCATAACTTGGCGGTTCAACAAAAGAGACCGATAGAATAAGTACTAGGTTTACTACGGATAAGTCGTGGAGTCGATTTCTTCGACCAAAACCCTTTAAGGTGGTGTCCCAGTATCGTTGCAGTCAAACGACTGAAGCATGTTAAAGAAAAAAAGAACAAATCAATCAATCAAACTCCAAATTTTGGGTGGGGTGGGGACGGGGATGGGGGTTGTGGATGCACAACAAGAGATGCAACTTCTTCCTGCCATCTTCTGCAGTCATTCATCAACCAGCCTCAAGTTTTCCCCTATCTTCCTCCATCTCTCTTCCTCTTCCTACACACCCCTTGTAAAATGTATGAGAAAACAATTAAGTTACACACCAACTCTATCCAAACCCACTCAACATGCCTTTTTCTTCATTCTCTCATCAATCCTTCAGTATCTTACATCACTGATTCTAAATTAAATACTTTTCCCAATAATTTCTTTCCCCAAATTGTAATCTTTTAGAATTCCTCTTCTTGCCCATAATTATTCTGTAAATGCTAACCTCTGGAACTTACCACCCAAATACTGATTTCAAATTTTGACACAAGGCCAGTAATTTCAGGATGGGGGTAAGTCTGATTACATTGATCCCCAGAGTTTAACTGGTACTTATTTTATCAATCCTAATAGGATGACAGGCAAAACTGACCTCAGTGGAATTTGAACTCAGAATGTAAAGACAAACTGAATACCACCTAAGCATTGCCTGGCATGTTAACAATTCTACTAGCTTGCTACCATATACTACCCAAATACTGATTTCAAATTTTGGCACAAGGCTAGCAATTTCGTGGGAGGAGTAAGTCAAATCAACCCCAGTTTGGTTTGACATAAAGTCAATCTCAGGAGAATTTGAACTCAGGATGTAAAGATGGACTAAATTCCGTTAAGCATTTTGCCCTTGACACCTTATACTATGCAAGTATTAACATCATTGATCCCTCCAATCTGATAGGATCTACAAAAATTATGAGCACTATCAATCTTCTGGCAGCTACTTCATAAAAGTATATGATTTGGAGTTTAGTTTAAGCATGATGATATCCAGGAAGTATGCTCTTGTAAGGTTTCCCTCAACAATCAATCTCAAGTCAAGTATTTTATATGCTGTAATTATTCATTTTTTTTCAGAGCTTCAGCCATGCATCTGCTCACAGTGTTTGGAATCATGAGTTACTCATCTCCCTACAGGTCCACTCAAATGTCATTAAAAGAGTTTGTTCAGCAGGAACAAATCTATCAGTGTGTGTGTGTGTGTCTGTCTGTGTGCGTGCGCATGCGTGTGTATGCAACCATGCAGGCATACATACATGTAAATACACACACAGAGAAATACATATGTGTGAATATATCTTGGATTCAGTCCCACTACATGAAATTTTGGGCAAGTGTCTTCTATTAGAGCTCTGAGCTCACCCAACACTTGTGAGTGGATTTAGAAGATGAAAACAGAAAGAAAACACTTTATATATATAAATAAATATACACATATATATGTTTGTATATATGTATGTACATATGTATGAATGGCCGAATGAATGTGTGAATGTGTATGTGTGTGTGTGTGTGTGTTTATGTATACCCACCCAAATCTTGACATGATGTGATGATTGTGAACAATGACATCCTTCACTGATACATATCAGCTACACACACACACACACGCACACACGCACAAATACACTCACACATCCGGCATATACTAATTTAGTGATTTATATATAATTAGACAGCTTTGACTAAATAGGTAAAGCGTAGAGACCATCCAAATAACTTCCAAGACCTCTTAAACATTGGCATCAAAGCTATTAGGGTGGAGCTCTGGTCACAGTCACATACGTGTTGATAAAACAAAACAACATATATGAAACTGACTACTCCTCATATTTCAAATTCTTTTCAAATAATATACCAAAAACACATAAATGACAATAAAAAAAACCCAAATCCTAACACAGAGTAACATTAAGAGAAAAGCACAAATATAAGCGATCAAGCTAAAAATAGATGACAGAGAAGAATGTTCAGTCATGCATAAAGCTTATGTAACTCTTAAGGACAAGAAAGAAAAACTGTCTTTGTGGCCCTTAATGTAGACTTGTAAATGTATTATAAAGTGAACTGGGTATGATAAGTAAACATATTATAGAAAATAACCTAAAATTTAAACAAGCTAAAATGAGTATCTATGGAAGGACGACACTGCAGTAATCATTTAGCAGTATGATAAACAAAAGAATTACTTCACCAAATGGAATTAAGGGCATCCAGCAGTAGAAACCACACCAAAACAGACTGCAGACCTTAATGCAGTCCTCTTGTCAGCTCCCTGTCGAACCACTGAATCCATGCCAATGTGGAATGTGGACATTACATGAAAATGATTATGATGATGATGATGATGATGGTGGTGGTGGTGGCAATGATGATTTTGCTCATCATAAAGCTCTTCTTCCAAAAAAGCCCTACATCATGTGTGGAACATAAAATCACCACTATTAGCAAGTAGCAAGACTAATCACTTCTCTTTGATGATACCTTCTGGTTAATACCAAAAAAAAAAAAAAAATACTAAAAAAAAACAAACAAACATGATGAGTATTGAAAATTTAAAACTGAAGCAATGCTTTGATTGTTAATTCTTATTTCAAAGCAAGTTGTAATTGGCTTACACATTTTATGAATCGTCATTCTATTAGCCTCTGTTATGCAACCACTGTATGTCAACATCTGCCTAAAGACTATGAAGAAAAGCTTATTCAATTCCAACAATATATGTTATAAATATGCTGAATACATGGCTAATCACAACCATGACATTACTGCTTCAGGCAAATTTTATATAACATAGAAACAGAAAAGAAATATATATATATATATATATATATATATAGAATAAAATAAAAACTTCCCCTGCAACAAATTGTATCATGGATAAGAGAAGCATAGAACTTTATTGATTCTAAAATGATAGCACAGAATTTCAAAAAAAAACATAATAATAATAATGTATTATGAGTGATGGATCATAAGATGATGGTATATGGGCAAAAAGAAATTGATGATGATGAAACAAATGTAAGTGAACAATGGATAGAAAGTGATTTCGATGTCTGATAACGGTGGATGATATTGATTGATTATAATAAATAAGGAAAAAAAAAATTTTTTAAAACCCAAAATTACAATTTTACAAAAAAAAAAAAAAAAAGTTCTGGTAGATTTTACTTCAAGCAAAATTGTGTATTAAATATGGATGTCTTTTCTGCTGGCTTCTTCTTTTTTCTGTTTTTTAAAGCTAAAACAAACTATTGCATAGTATACACAGGTCTATATGCTATGAGTATGTCTCTATGTGTGAGTACATATTTATATGTGTGTGTATATATAAGTGTGTATGAGTGTGTGTGCATACACACATAAATATACATACACATGTATATATACATATAAATATATAGATATATGCATATAAATATATACATAAATATACGCATATATAAATGCATATATATATATACATATATGCATACATATGTATGTGTGTGTGTGTGTACATATAGGTGCAGGAGTGGCAGTCTGGTAAGAAGCTTGCTTCCCAACCACATGGTTCTGTGTTCAGTCCCACTGCATGGCACTTTGGGCAAATGTCTTCTACTATAGCCTCAGGCCGACCAATGCCTTGTGAGTGGATTTGGTAGACAGAAACTGAAAGAAGCCCATCATATATATGTATGTATTTATTTATGTGTCTGTGCTTGTCCTCTCACCATCATTTGACTACCGATGTTGGTGTGTTTACGTCCCCACAACTTAGCAGTTCGGCAAAATAGATCGATGGAATAAGTACTAGGCTTACAAAGAATAAGTCCTGGGGTCAATTTGCTTGACTGAAGGCAGTGCTCCAGCATGGCTGCAGTTAAATGACTGAAACAAGTAAAAACAAAAAAAAAAGAATAGAAGAATATATATATATATATGCATATATATGTGTGTGAGTATGTATCTGCATATGTGTGCCTGTATATATATATATATATATATGTGTGTGTATGTGTATATATATATCATCATTATATATGTATATATAATATATACAAAAGTAAAGGAAAAGAGTCATCCTCAGATAAGAGACTTTGTTGCAAGCATTTGTTCTTGCAAACAAAATCGACTGCATTCAAGGTAGCCAAGGGCTAGTTGGCAGAGCTAAAATGGCAACAGATTAAATCTAATACTCAAGAGCAGGAATGGTCCCTCCATTGAGTCTGCACGCAGCAATATCTGCCCATCAAATTTCGCAAGAATTAAGGTAGAAAACATTTACCCATTGGTATTGCACAATGAGATCAAACTCCAAGCTATGCATTTGTGAGCAGAACATTCTAACTACATAATGCAATGAATTTTAATTTCTGACCCATAACACTCACCACTGAATCCATTTGGCTACTTGCATTCACACATCAACATTGAATGACGTATATCACAAATAATAAAAATTTGGCAGTAATTAGACCTAATAGATAACATAATACACCAATTAACAGATAAATTAGTTATTAATATTTTCTACTGTAGACCTCAATTCTCTAACGATTCACAGTGCATGTATTGTGCGTGTGTGTGTGTGTGTGTGCTTGTGTGTGTGAGAGAGAGTGTGTGAGTAGCGTGGTATGTTTATGTCCATGAATGTGTACACACACATACACCTATACCATATCTTTACAAATTTCACTCATTGTGAATAAAAAATGTGAAAACCAGACCATGTTTTAGCTTTATTCAACTGATATATATATATATATAGAGAGAGAGAGAGAGAGAGAGGAGGCACAATGGCCCAGTGGTTAGGGAAGCGGACTTGCGGTTGTAGGATCACGGTTTTGATTCCCAGACTGGGCGTTGTGAGTGTTTATTGAGCAGAAACACCTAAAGTTCCACAAGGCTCCAACAGGGTGTGGTGGCGAACCCTGCTGTACTCTTTCACCACACCTTCCTCTTGCTCTTTCTTCTTGTTTCTGTTGTACTTGTATTTCAAAGGGCCAGTCTTGTCACATTCTGTGTCATGCTGAATCTCTCTGAGAACTACATTCAGGGTACACGTGTCTGTGGAGTGCTCAGCCACTTGCATGTTAATTTCACGAGCAGGCTGTTCCTTTGATTGGATCAACTGTAACTCTCATCATTGCAACTGATGGAGTGCTACGATATATATATATATATATATATATATATATATATGAATATACATATAAACAAACAAAAATCCAGGATGGTCACAACTGGAATACCTTTGAGTCATAGATCTGCATGTTCTGAGTAAGAGTTTGTAGACTAAAACCTAAATGTCAACAACAACAACATAATCCATACACAATGCATATATGATGTACAATGGAGTGCTGAAAAGTTCCTGGCTTTCAGGGCATCATGAAAAGCTTGGTTGGGGGACAAACCTTCTGAGTTCATTTACAGGGCTTAGAAAAACTGAAGGACTGCTGCAATAGGTGTGTGAATCCAAGAGTGGAATATGTTGAACAAAATCATAATTAACTGCTCCTCCTGTATTTTCTTTTATCCAAAGCCTGGAACTTTTCAGTGCTCCCTCATATATGTACACATGTATATGTATGTATGCATGTGTGTGTGTGTGTGTGTGTGTGTGTGTGTGTGTGTGTGTGTGTGTGTGTGTGTGTGTGTGTGTGTGTGTTTCTATATGCATTAAGATTTACCTTTGGTTTTCTGTGATAGTTGTCTTACCAAAGAAAGAAAGACAGAGGTTGAGGTGATTCTAATTTTTGCTAAGAAGGAAGATAAAATGATATCCAGCTACAGTAAATTCTCCTAGCACTATGTGTTAGTATTGGAAGTTTCACAACAATTGTGGATGGCTAAGCAATAAGAAGATGCAGGCTTCATAATAGTATTGATTTTAGATTTCAGAATAGACTGCAATATACGGTGCCAAGTAGAATTCAATAAACAACCAACTATTGTCAGAAATTAAGAGTGGACTATGGACGTTTGTGCACCAACAACAATGTGACAAATATTTCCAGTGTAACAGCAAAGGATTTCATCACTACTACAACTACTACTACTACTACTACTACTACTACTACTACCACCACCACCACCACCACCACCACCACTACTACAACCTCTACTACTATATATAATAATAATTCTTTCTGCTAAAAGCACAAGGCCTAAAATTTTGTGGGAGGGGTATAGTCGATTACATTGACCACAGTATTCAAGTGGTAATTATTTTATCAACCCGAAAAGGATGAAAGGGAAAGTCAACCTTGGCAGAATTTGAACTCAGAACATGAAAGCAAAGAAAATACAGGAGGATTGGTTAATTATTATTTTATACGACATATTCCCCTCTCAGATTCACACACTTATTGCAGTGGTCCTTCAGTTTCTCTAAGCCCTGTAAAAGCACTCAGAAAGTTGGGCCTCCAACCAAGCCTTTCATAATATCCTTAAAGCCAGGAACTTTTCAGCATCTCTGAGAAATTCCTGTAGTTATTCAAAGCTAGGCACAAGTGTGGCTGTGTAGTAAGAAGCTTACTTCCCAACCACATGGTTCCCGGTTCAGTCCCACTGCATGGCACCTTGGGCAAGTGTTTTCTACTACCTTGTGAGTGGATTTGTAAGACAGAAACAGAAAGAAGCCTGTTGTGTATATGTATGTATGCATGTATATCTGTGGGTGTGTGTGTGTCTTTGTGTCTGTGTTTGTCCTTCCAGCACTGCTTGACAACTAGTACTGGTGTGTTTATGTCCCCATAACTTAGGAATTTAGCAAAAGCGACCAATAGAATAAGTACTAGGTTTTAAAAAAAATATAAGTACTGGTACTGATACATTCGACTAAAAATTCTTCAAGGCAGTGCCCCAGCATGGCCACAAGTAAAAGATATGTTCTTTATATTTTTCAGTTTACTTTTGGAAAGTGCTTTGGTACAAGCATCTAAGTTCCTGAGAAACTCCTGTAGTTATTCAAAGCTAATGAAAAACTAAATCATATCTACTCTGCTTTTCATCTTCAGTTTCCTTTCATTTCTGAAACAAAGCTCACACGCACGCACACATGCATGCGTGCACACACACACACACACTTACATTTGTGTGTCATAATTCGTTTGAAGCAATGTGGAACATGAAAAACAGTGATTTGGAAAGCCATGGCAATGCAGTTTGGAAAAGATTAAACATAAAGAAAGAACAAAGACAAAACTTTTATCTTAAGGCATTAAATAATCCTAAATATGGTTTTGCTGAACTCTGAGGATTATTAAATGTTTCAAGGTAAATGTTTAGTCTTTTCTTCCTGTATTTCGTTTATTCCCAATACATCATAGTAGTTTTCCAAATCGCTGTTCATATATGTGTACATATGTATATATGTATATATATATATATATATATATATATATATATATAGAAAGATTATTGCTTTGTCATCATTGAGACAGTTAGGAGTAGTAATAGTAATAATAATAATGATATAATAATAATGATGATGATGATAATAATAATAATATCTCTCTCTCTCTCTCTCTTTCGTCTCTCTCTCTCTCTTTCGTCTCTCTCTCTCTCTTTCGTCTCTCTCTCTCTCTTTCGTCTCTCTCTCTCTCTCTTTCGTCTCTCTCTCTCTCTCTATATATATATATATGTATACAAGGCAGCTCAATTCTGTTATAATGCAAATGTTTAAAGAAATTATTGCATTTGAAATATTTAAACTACCAAGAGTTGTCTTTAAAAAAAAACAACACATATTCCATTTTTCCATGCTACAAGTACAGAAGTGATTAATTTTTGCAAGAATTTTCCAGAATCTTTAAACGCTGTAAATGCTTTGTTCAGTAGCAACTATGAATTTAAGTAGACCTTGTGGTACATAAGCTGTTTTAATCTTGTTAAAACTGAGCTAATAATTATAAAATATTAATAAATGACATATACAATTGTTATACCACTATATTCTTGTGCCTTGTTTTAGTGAGAGCTTATATGTTATTCATATTCAGATTGGAAATTTAAGAAGAATAAGCTTTATCCTTAATGAATATCTACTTTCTCTAGCATAAGTTAAATAGAGTTTGTTGAGGCAGATTTTTTTTATGGCTGGATACCCTTCCTGTTACCAACCCTCAATTGTTTCCAAGCAAAATAAAAAGTTTCCCTTGCCAGATATGCTTTTCACAGAAAACTAGAAATGAACAATGCTGCTTAGTCTTCATTGGATTGTTTGATGAAGGGGTAAGCAGGCACAAACTTTGAAGTCACTGTCAACACTGTTTTTGCTAAAGAATAATAAATATGTTCTCTACAAAAAGCATTAAGTAATCGTTCAGTTTAATATAAAATTATTTTTATTATTATATGGCATACAAACAAACATTGATATTAAGATATATATATATATATATATATATATATATATATATATATATATATATATATTATACTAATTTATTGTGCTATTAATTATTAATTTTTCTATATGTGATAGTGGATTTTCATCGATGAATTCTTGAAACTTGGTTCTTTTCCCTAAAACTATATATATATATATATATATATATATACATTTAGTATACCTCTAATTTGATTACCCCTTTTATTCGATACCATATTTTACGATATCTTATATTTATCCACCCGTAATGAAGAGAATAGTTCTCTTTGTTGTTTTAAGATATACTCTGTACTTCTACCCATATGATAATCTAATTCCGTTATACATTCAATTCGACCTTGGCGGAATTTGAACTCAGAATGTAACAGCAGACGAAATACCGCTAAGCATTTCGCCCGGTGTGCTAAGGTTTCTGCCGGCTCGCCACCTTTGATGCAGATATACTAAAAATGTACAACATTTACGAATATTATTTATTACGACGAGGTCAACTGGTAAGGTTTATATAGACAAGAACATACGGATTATGCTAAAAGAACTCAAACACAACAAAGAATGATAGATATTAATAATTCAAGGTTTTCCCATAAAAGTAAAGCAGCAAATAAATGAATAAATATATAAATAAAAAGAAAACTGAACGAGAAATTTAATGATACAATTTGGTGACCTCAGTAACCTTGTTTTGTGCAAGTAGGTCAATAAATAGTATTTTAATTGTAACTGGATACATAACCAGGCTGCTGTAGATCTGAGATGATTGTGTGTGTGTGTGTGTGTGTGTGTGTGTGTGTGTGTGCATGTGTGTGCGCGTGTGCATGTGTGTGTGTGTGTGTGTGTACGTGTGTGCATGTGTGTGTGCTACCTCATTTCCAACACATGGAAAGTGATGGTGGCAAACATTAACAACAACCAGCTTTAACATTCAAAATCTCTCTACTTTCTCAGTGATGATTGTCATCATCGTTGCTGTCACCGTCATCAAATGTCCACTTTCCATGCTGGCATAGCTTGGACGGTTTGGCTAGAGCTTGCAAGATGGAGAACCGCACTAAGTTCCAGCTATGTGTTTTGGCTTGGTTTCTACAGCTGGATGCCCTTCCAAATGGCAACCACTTAACAGACACTTACCCAAGGTGCCATGTTCTAGAATTCAATCCAAGACTAAAGCTATACCTGTACCACACACACACACACAAATTCTTTTAAATCATTTAACTCTGGAATAAATTTCATTCTTGGATATTTAGTACTTTTTTCAGCTTGGACACTTCATTCTGTTTTAATAATTTTTCATTCACTAGTTTCAATAATTGGTGTATGGTCATGCTGGGGCACCATCATGCAGAAAAATAAAGTTATACAGTGTTATTTAGATTTTGTTCCAACTCACATTTCTTAGCGTATACATTCTTCAAGAATGTACGCACTTCAAATAAGATAATTCTTGTAAGTAGCTTGTTAAATGAGTAAACATCTGTTCATGCATTTGTCTGATATTAAATGTAGGAGAAACCTCAAGTTAATCAAAGATTTATTTAAATATCAACAAATTTAGTTAGTTCATTGCATAAAATTAAACGAGACATAGCAATAATGAAATCTTAATTAAACACAACTATTTAATAAATGGTTATGCATCTTCTGCTCTAAGATAAAGTTTGCTGTGAGTAATTATTTACAATTTAAATTTAAAAGTAATTATTTATGTATTTTATGAAGCAATTTGCAAACAAGTGTTGTTGGTTACAGGTTTCCAACACACTTATTGCTAATTCAATGTATTTCAAATAACTTGAGTGACAAGGAAGTGTTTAATTCAATGCAGAACAACTATCTAAAGGGATTTCAAAAAGCATTAGTTTTCAAGTTTTTGTTTACATCGTTTGTCAATGTACATCAGTAAAAGATAAACACAAACATACCCAGAGAATAGGCTTCTGGATAGTTTCTATCAACCAGATGTCACTCATAATGTTTTAGTCAACCCAAGACTGTGGTTGGTCAAGGTTAAGAGAAATGGAGTTACTGTGTGGTAAGAAGTTCACTTCCCAACGACATGGTTCCAGGTTCAGTCCCACTGTGTGACCCCATGAGAAAGTGTCTTCTACTATATCCTTGGGCCGGCAAAGGCCCGTGAGCTGATTTGGTAAATGGAAACTGAAAGAAGCCCAATATATATATATATATATATATATATATATATATATATATATATATATATATATATATATATATAATTGAAGAAATTGGAGTCATCAAGGAATACAGTTAGACAGTTATTTTTTAATTGCTACAATTGTTTTGACACGATGTAGTTCTCCAGGAATACAGATATTTGATAATGCAACTATTTGTTTGCATAATGAGATCTAGTTGTGTTTCTTCAGGCAATATGTGAGTGTTGTTTCGTATATTGTCTGAGGAAACACAACTAGATCTCATTATGCAAACAAACAGTTGCATAATCAAATATCCGTATTGCTGGAGAACTACGCTGTGTCGAAACAATTGTAGCAATTAAAAAATAACTTTCTAACAGTACTCCTTGTTGACTCCAATTTCTTCAATCTTATACTCACACATGACGAATGCCCCAAAATAAACTTGGAAGTATATAATAACACTACTGCATAGTACTGAGCAATTCTGAAGGTGTACAAGCTTTATACTGTACTCTATCATGTTCCTAACGAAATATACCATAACTACACACACACACACACACAATCACCATCACCATCATTGTTTAACATTCGCTTTCCATGCTGGTATGGGTTGGACAGTTCGACTGAGAACTGGCAGGCTGGGAGGCAGCACCAGCTCCAATCTGATTTGGCAAAGCTTCTACAGCTGGATGCCCTCCCTAACACCAGCCACTCTGAGAGTGTAGTAGGTGCCTTTTATGTGCCACTGGCACAGGTGCCAGTCAGGTGGCACTGGCATTGGCCAAGCTTGAATGGTGTGAGTCAGGTGGGATTGACATCAGCCACACACACACATATATATCTATGTATGTGTATTTTGGGGTCTGTGTTTGTCCCCCACCATTGCTTGACAACCAGTGTTGGTGTGTCTACATCTTTGTAACTTAGTTTGGCAAAAAAGACCAACAGAATAAGTACCAGGCTTAAAAATTAAAAAAACAAACAAACATACTGGGGTTAATTCATTTGATTAAAAATTCTTCAAGGTGATGCCCCAGCATCACTGCACTCAAATGGCTGAAACAAATAAAAATTTTAATTTAAAAAAAAACCCCAAGAACTATATGATTGTGAAGTGGACTTGTTAACCATAAAGCCATGCCTGTGCTCATTTGTTAGTATCTGTTTGTTTTCACCCCGACCTCAAAGTATACAAAATTCCAATAGATTTGAACATGCTGGAAACCATCAAATTTGTATGCGCACAAACTAACACACACACACACACACACACACACACACACACAGAAGCAGACATATGCACACACTATTCAGTAACATAATCATGTCACAGTCATATTTATTATTTCTGTTTCCTTCTATTTACTTCCCAAATAAATATTTTCATTAAATTCATAATGTTTACCAGGAGTAAAACGTGTATATATATATCCAAGGTTTCTCCGTTTTTACACCTTGTTTTCCTATACACATCAACCATTCACATTATTCTCCGCTGACTAGTTTAAATAACAAAACAGCTCTCACTGCTCTTGCTTGCAACTTGGTGGATAACCACTGTCTTCCCTACCAGAGTAAACTATATGCACACACAATATATTTCTTAAATAGCTGGTTTGTTTCCATCATCTATTTTCCCCCTTACTGAAGTATGTCTAGAGATAATATCAGGGTTTTAATTTTGTCGAGGACAAAACACTCTCCTTGGTTCTGATGAACCTCTCTCTGTACACATACACACACATACACAAACATCATCATCATTGTCATCATCATCATTTTCATCATCGTCATCATCATCACCACCATCGTTGTTGTTGTCATTGTCATCTTCATCATTGCTGCTGCTGCCATTGTCATTGACGTCATCACTGTCGACATTGTCATCATCATGATCGTCATCATCATCGCCATCGTCATCATCATCGCCGTCATCATCGTCATCATCATCATCATCATCATCATCATCATCATCATCATTGTCATCATCATCATCATCGCCATCATCATAATCATCATTAATATTTAACATCCGCTTTTCCATGCTTCAGATGATGCCTTTCCTAATGCCAGCCCCTTTACAGAGTGTGTTGGGTGCTTTTACATGATACCACAAACATGCTTTTGTGTGACACTGCATGAGCACCTTTATGTAGCACAACCATGAGTATTTTTATGTAGCACTTGCGGCACTCTGGAAAGGTGTCCATGCAGTGTGACACAAAAGCACTTGTGCAGTGCTTTTATGTAGCACTGCATGACATACACACACGCGCACACACTCACGTCATTCAATATAATGATCAATGGCAGTGCCCCAGCATGGCTGCAGTCTCAAGGCCGAAACATATAAAAGAATGGTATTTAAATATGAGCTACTGTTAGTTTCATGCTGTAGAAACACGATAAATTAGCTTTGTGCTTCCAAGCAATCCTTCAGGCTCAAATACACAACAAGGCTTTTTTCTTTTCTTTTTTTTCTTTCTTTTCTTTTCTTTTCTTTTTTTTCTTCTTTTTCTTTTTTGGAATAGTGGATCTCAAAGCACTTAAAAGTTACAAAATAATAACTTCAAAAGCCACTGTTCCCCAACTCCAAAAAGTAAACAAAGAACTATTTCATGCTCTCCAGAAAGTTTACAAATTCCTAAAATGCCAACAATGTGTGTGTGTGTGTATGTTTTATTTTTGGCTTGGTTTCTGTGGTAAGAGGAACTGTGAGCAAGATGAGGTTCCTTGATTCCAGTTATGTGAGAATTATCCCTCCATCCCCATTCCAATGCATGCTGACACCAAACACAATGACTACTTTAACCTATGTCAGTACAGAAAGCAGATGTAAAAATTAAGATGGTGATCATATGTGTATATATTTATACATGTACATATAATTTACAGACACACACACACACACACACACAGAAATATAAATGCACATGCATATATTTATAAACAGTGTAATATTCTTGAAATCAAATTTGCAAAGCTAATATTTCAAAAATATTGAAAATAAATATCATTAGCAATGAATGACACCTATTTTGTTTAGATGAACACAGAAAGTAAATATAGAATGTGGAGCAACAATTGTGCATTCAGAAGCTAGTTGGTATATTTAATAAAACATCTTTACCTGGTTAGAAGACAACAATGAAAAATATCGTATTGATTTTTGACCATTTAACAAGAAAAGCAAGAAGAGAAACTGTGAAAGCAATCAAAGTCTGAGAAAAACAGAACCTGAAGACTTGAGTTATAAATTCTATCTTGTATATAAATGGATTAGTTCAGTCAATAAAAGAATATGAAAATTAAAAAGCACTTGGTTATATAAAGTTGGACAAAACAGTAATGAAAGCGTTTCCTGCATCAGAATCTGGAAAATATATTAATTAGAGTGTGTAATCTAGAGAAAGTAGTCTGGAAATGAAATCTTATGATCAGACTAACACAGAGATCAATATTCCAGTTTATAGCAGGATAAAGAATAAATGAAAGAACTGTATGCAACAGCAGCAGCAGTAACAGCAGTAGAACACCAACAATGGAATGGAAAAGAAGCTTTAGACAAGAATTATCTCGGCAATAGGTATATTTGAATATGTGATATTGAATATAGCTAGATCTTATTTTCTGGGTGGCCCTGACATTTTTCTATTTACTAAGAAGATCTTTCTAAATCTTCTCTCCATCAATTCTATTAGATATCTTTGACAATCAGATAGGACTTTGTTTAGATATTTTTCTTCAGACAAGGAAATAATTTCATTTATCTACATAAAATGTCTGTTGGTTAGCATTCACAGAAAACAGACACCGTTGCCCTTTATTTAACTATTTTTATTGACCTTGCTGTCAATATTTCTATGGTAGTGTTATAACTTTAATAACTAACGTTCATTACAAACAAATCTCAACACAAAAATGAATCATACATTTCAGTTTTATATTTTTCTTTTTTTTTATTTTCTTTTTCCATCTCTGAATAAGTGATTACTAATCTTTCCAACAATACTTGTATTGAAATCCCAACAACTTGAGAATAATGACATTATACTTATAATGCATCTGTGACCAAGCTACCATTTATGACAAACCATAGCCATCACTTACAAGTAATTATGACTTATGACCTTGTCCCATGCTTTCAATAATTGTTTTCATTGTCTAAACAGTCACAAGCAAATGTAGATGCATTCTTGAGCCTCCCATCCTTGATCCAGCAGAACATTAATGATATGACAAAAGAGAAAGAGAGCTGAACCAATGCCCAGCTGGTACTCATTTTCAGCAGAATGGAGCAATGTAAAATGAAGTGCCTTGCTCAAGGACACAGTGCTTTAATCACATGTAAATCATACTTAACAAATTTTTTTTGCTAAAACCATGATGCAAAGGGAGATTTTATTTTTACTACTAACTTTTTTTCTTCTCTCTAAAAGTTTATATGTATCAGCCTATTGTATCTGCTTCACTAAGAAAACTCAACCAAATTACAAATTCGGTTCCTTATTACCTAAATTTGATGGAATATATTTAAAGAGTAAAATTGTGAATGAAAAATGTACTTTGAACATGTAATCAGAATGTCACAAGAAGGATTCTTCAAGCCTGGCTAACGAGCAGGAGGCCTAAGGTTAGACCAAAAATGAGATGGGTGGATAATATTTATAGTTTTAGTTGATCATGCTTGAGAATCCAGCCAAAAATTCTAACGATGGTTGCTCCTGATAGGATCCTATCGAGGAGGTGCGTGACAACTCTGCTCCTCATGACCCTCCCAAGAATGGTAACCATGTTATAAGGGTTGACCCAGTACTTATTCTTTTAAAATCTAGAACTTATTCTATTGGTCTCTTGCACTGAACTGCTAAGCTATCAGGACATAAACAAAGCAACACTGGTCGTCAAGAGGCAATTGGTGGGGACAAACATAAAGACACTCATGTATATACAATGGGCTTCCACACAGTTTCCATCTACCAAATTCACAAGGCATTGGCCAGCCTGGGGCTATAGTAGAAGATACTTGTTCAAGATGCTGTGCAGTGGGACTGAACCTGAAACCATGTTGTTGCAAAGGCGGCTTCTGTGCCTTAATGTATTATGAAATATTAATTTTCTTTAAAGCAAATAACTAAATACTCAATCATACAACACACACATACACAAACACACTGTTCTTCAATGTATTCCTCAGGCAAGATTATCACTTGGAACATATCTCTCCCATATTATTCTATTTACACAATTTTCCAGGAGCCAACCTTTATCCAGTGATTTTGGCTGGTAAGGAAAGCAAAGCTCTTATTAAAAATTTGGCCTCTATGTGTCAATGTATGACTACCTCTTTTTGCTTTCGTCTCTCTTTTGTCTTTCTTCCCTTTCGGATAAATCTGTCAGCATAAATGCCATTTTCTATATTTCTTCTTTTTTTTTAAAAATTTCTGGCAAATATTTTCCTTAAGGACATGATCAGTGCCATTGGGCATTGCGGCTATTACTTCTCAATGCTATACCAGGAAAAGAAACCTTGAACAGCTACAACTAAATCATTAAAAAAAAAAGTCTTTCAAGAAATCAAAAAATTTAAAATCTCCAAGGACAAATCTTATTTTTCCATTCCAAGGTAAATAAGGCAAACACTTAACAGTTCCAAATTTTTCTCATGGCAAAATAATGTAAAAGAAACCGTTTTCTTCAAATACAAATGTGATAATTCTGAATCTTTCACAGAACTGTCTTGAGACAGCTGTTAATTCCAAACAATAATAATTCTTTCTAATTTTGGCACAAGGTTCCCAATTTTGAGGGGAGGGGCGATTTGATTACATTGATCCCAGTACAGGGAAACTGAAAGAAGCCAGCTGCATATACACACATATATATACATATATATATATATATATATATATATATATATGTATAAATGTATATAACCAATTTGTTTATGCCTCCATAACTTAGCAGTTTGGCAACAGAGACAAATAAAATAAAAACTGGGGTCTATTTGTTCAACAAAACTCTTCAAGGAGGTGCCCCAGCATGGCCACAGTCCAATGACTGAAACAAGTAAAAGATAAAAGAAAAAGGATATGTATATGTATGTATATGTGTGAGTGTATATTTGTGTCTCTTTGTTTTGAAATTGAGTGATAGCTGTAAATGAGTGTCACTCTCATACAAGCAGCATCGTTCATTTCCAGCATTTTGCGAAAACATGTCTAACCATGGAGGAAATATTATTTTTCTTAGAAACACGTGAGGGTTGAGAATAGGACATCAGGCCCTAATAAATATGCCTCAGTAAACTCTGTCCAACCCATACATGCATGGAAAACCGGACATTAAAATAATGATGTCAGTGCAACCAGGGATTGTATACAACTGCAAAATTGCTTTCCTGTTAATATGCTGACCACTAAGTCATGCACCTTCACAATAACAACTAACAAATAAAAACAATGAATCTTGTCTAGAAAACTGTTGGAACCAGATATCTGCAGAAGCTTCCAGTAGTGAGAGAATTCAAAATGAATATTTATGGACTGTGGTTGTTATCATTATAGATAATTATTTTGAATAATTAGCACATTGGTTATGGTTTAAGTCATTTTATAGCTTCATGTCAGCTTGAATCAAGCTAACCTATGATTAAATATCATCCAAAGCCTAGCTACCTTGCTTTTCCTCAATAATAGTGAATCCTGGATTGCATCATCCAATATGCCCTTCTATCTTTGTTGGACAAACCACATGTCTAAAATTGTCAAAAATGCTGAAGGCTTCTTAGCATTACTTAGTAAAACTTTTGTCACTGGCTGCCTAGTTAATGCTATATTCAGCTATGGTATATTCACACTTACAATTGGCATCTCCAGTCTGGAATTGCCATCTTGTGCAGAATATTTATTTGGTGGAAGCTGTCCAAAAACATGCAACCAACCAAATGAATAACTTCCATTTGTCATTTACCACATTTTGAACATCTTGCTTCTCTCGGCTTTAATGCACTAAAGCTTTGACATTAAGTAGATGACTTGGTAGATTATCCACCATCTGTTCAATAACTTTGGCCACCTTTGTGAATTCGATATCTCTACCACAAACGTCTAAATCAAATCATGAGTGCAGCACACATGAATTTTCTTTTAGCATTTATTTTTTTACTTATTTCAGTCATTTGACTGCAGCCATTCTAGGGTACTGCCTTGAAGGGTTTTACTGATCCCAGGACTTATTTTTTTAAAGCCTAGTACTTATTCTATCGACCTCTTTTGCTGGACTGCTAAGTTATGGGAATTTAAACACACCAGCACTCGTCGTCAAGCAGTGTTGTGGAGATAAACACAGACATAAAGACGTACATACAAACATATGTATATGTTGTTATAGGTTAGCTGTTGGACCTTGTTATCCTAGCATTTCCTCATGTCCGCAAGATGAAAAGTTAAATTTGTCTTTGTATAGAGTCTAATGAGCTGTCCACAAGGCTGTGGCTTCCATGGGTACAAAACCATTGGTCACTCTATGACCAGAATTTAACTTTTTATATATATATATATATATAAAATATATAGTTTTAGGGAAAATAACCAAGTTTCAAGAACTCATCGATGAAAATCCACTATCACATATAGAAAAATTAATAATTAAAAGCACAATAAATGAGTATAATATAAAGTAAAGTGAATAACATAAGATAAATATAATAAAAAGATTACACGTGTTTCATAACTAATTTTCAAATAGAAAAGAAATTTAAATCGATTAAAATCAATTGAAATTATCGAAAATAAATTCTATTCAAAAATATAGCTACTCGTCAGATCGTAAGTAGAACAATAATTAGATATATATATCTCAACCAACAATAAGTACCAATCTGACAAGTAGCTATATTTTTGAATAGAATTTATTTTCGATAATTTCAATTGGTTTTAATCGATTTAAATTTCTTTTCTATTTGAAAATTAGTTATGAAACACGTGTAATCTTTTTATTATATTTATCTTATGTTATTCACTTTACTTTATATTATACTCATTTATTGTGCTTTTAATTATTAATTTTTCTATATGTGATAGTGGATTTTCATCGATGAGTTCTTGAAACTTGGTTATTTTCCCTAAAACTATATATTTTATATATATTTTATCTATAAAGCTCAATTTAATTTTAATTTTTTATAAATTGATTTTAATTGAGTTTTTACCTGTAATGTTGGATTTTGTCTCTAATATTATTATATATATATATATATATATATATATATATATATATATATATATATATATATATATATATAGTTTAAATTTACAGAAAACAAAGACGGAGACAGGTGAAAGAACAACCAGCAAGTGTATTAGATTAATGCTCAGAAAGAATGGAAAAGGAAACAAAAAAAAAATGGAGAGAGAACGAAAATAATGGAGAGAAAAAAATGTTTCGGGATTAACAGTTCAACACAATGACATGGCCGGAAGAAAGAGACTGAATGAAAGGGAGATTATAATAATGGTGACCAAGATGAACTAAGGTGCACAAGCATGTGTGTATGTGAGAATGGTACATGTGAGTCTGTATGTGTGAATGGGGGCAAGTGCATGAGTATATATGTGTGGGCAAACTGAAAATTAAGTGGGCTTGCATGTACAACAGGCTACTTTCAGTTTCCATTTACCAAATCTACTCACGAGGCTTTCATGTATCCTTTATTCTTTATGACTCTTTTACTGTTAACTTTTCTGTCCTCTTGTGTTTTGTCCTAAATACTATGCATATGCTTTTGGTTATCATAACTGTCTTTCTTTGTTTTATTGCTGCTTTTCTGACAAAATGTAGTGAAGCGAAGCACCATTTACAATGGGTAAAGGTAAAGACCTCCTTTGGTCACGCATGACCGTGGGGTTGCACCTAGGAAGTTCAACTCTGAGGCACAAGTGTGGACAAGGCTGTTTGTGGAAGACCAGCAGTCCCTCATGCCTACCAGTTTCCCTTCTCCATGCTGCCAATGCTGTCCAAGTGAAAGGTAAAGTCTGATACCGCTTGGCACCAGTGACATGGCAACTAATTTCTACAGCTGAATGAACTGGAGCAACATGAAACAAAGTATCTTACTCAAGAATACAATATAGAGCCCAGTCAGAGAATCAAACTTACAACCACATAATTGTAAGCCTGATGCTCTAACCACTGAGCCATGCACCTTCACTGTTTACAATAAACTCATTATTTTAACTGGCATCACATTTAAGTTGATAGATCGTAGTTTTTAAAGAAATTTGACTGTTATTTTTGTCAGGTCAGGGAATAACACAAAGGTTCTTAATGGTGTGTGTGCCTTTTAAGAATAATGCTAATTATAAGAGTATTTATTTCAATAATCAAAAGAAAGCTAGTAATTATCTTAATTGCATTTTGAATGGATTCTCTCTTCTAACAGAAATTGCTCCACCATGAAATGATAGAAATACTGATGTAATAATTAGGTAAAACTGGCACAAAATACCAAATTTGTGATTATGTTTGAAGGTATGATTTTCTATTACAGCTTGTAACATTGCAAACACTAAGTCATTAGTCTGTCACTCCAACGAGGCGATAAATGCAGAACTATCAATATCTTTTATTTATTTATTATTATTATTATTATTATTATTATTATTATTATTATTCAGTAGTTTTATTTTTATAACGTGCTTTCACTTCACTACCGAGCGCAGCTCTGTGCGCCTTGGGTATGTGCTGTGGTTTGCTGTGGTGCTCTTATGTTTACTGTATTGAAAGTGTTTTGCGTAGAATGTGTGCAGTACCCAGTAGTGCAATTTTCTGTATGTTATATATATTTGTAAGTCCTGGTGTTTTTGTTATGTATTTGTCTGAATATTTTTTTATTATACCTAAGGCACCTACTATGATAGGAATTGTTTCTGTTTTTAGATTTCACATTCGAGTTATCTCTATTTCCAGGTCTTTGTATTTTGAAAGTTTTTCCATTTCTTTTAGAGAAACGGTGTCATCTGCTGGTATTGAAA
>NC_142940.1:52933074-52943074 GCF_046866305.1 Octopus bimaculoides | reverse complement strand
TTTACAATAACAATTTCCTTAGATTAAACATGAAGTACCAAGAAGTATCTTCTTACTATTCTGAAATATAAATTAAGTTTTCTTATCATATTAATCAAAAAAGAACAAAGTGTTGAGAACAATAGTTAAATGCGTTACAAAGAGTCGATGGCCATTTCTCTTTGTCTAGGTGAGGGCTTGTCAGCACTTGATTTCTGTTGTGCACTGATACAGTTTATGATTTAATTCATTGAAATTTAACTCTATCCAATTGTGTAGCAGGAATTTCAGGTTTGACATTCTGTTGAACTCCATACCCTGCAGACACAGCAGAAAGCAGAAATGGGGAAACACCATATTAAAACTAGGTCAAACTAAAAATAAATCAGCTACTTAGAATAAAGATTTGTCATCACTGCAGTATTAGTTTGTTAACAACTGCCTGCTTGGTGTAAGGTACTTTTGTAGAATTATTATTATTATTTTTAATTTTTAAACACTAAGTGAAGTTGATCACAGCTAGCAACATCCAGAGAAAAAAGGCAAAAGTGTAGGATGTTCACAACTGTAGAAGTACTGCAGGAATTAAAACAAGGATATTCTGATATTCTGATGAAGATGAAAAGGAATTTGATCAAATGTATCCAGAAGATGACTTAAAACAGTGTTTCCCAACGACTTTTGATTACCATTTTAAACCACCTCCATTTGCAACACCAGTTTATGCGAAAATTCTAAATGAAAAATTGCATAATATTTGTGGCTTTAGACAAATATTACCTGATTTTTCATTAAGAATTTTCATGTAAAATGATGTTGCAAACGGAGATGGGACAGGAACATTTGTAACTTATAATTAAAGATGTGTTAAAGAATTTTCTTTGTTTTCTTCTTTTCATTGGATTATTTACTCTTCGCCAAACCCATATGATAGTATAATCGTTGTGAAACTTGGATCTTCTACACCTGAAGTATTCCGACTTTGGCTTAGATCCCAACTGTGATGATAGCCCAATATTTAGGTCGATTGCTTTTCTGGAAATACCTCAATTTCACACCCAACCTGACCTTCGCCATTTGCTCTCTCTCTTGTTCTCTCTCTCTCTCTCTATATATATATATATGTGTGTGTGTGTGTGTGTGTGTGTGTGTGTGTGTGCATGCGCGTGTATATACATACAAAGTGCCCAGAGCTTGAGATTGCTTGGAGACACAAAACACATTATAAAACTCTGCCTTAACACATGTCTCAATGACAAAACACTATTAGTAGCTCTTATTTTAATACAATATACATTAAATGATGTTTATCTCTCACTGGATAGAGTACTTTTTTGGGGTTGATACTACCCCAATGGAATAGTACACTATATATATATATATATACATATATATATATATATATATATATATATATATATATATATATATATATATATATACACACATATATATATATATGCATGTGTGTGCATGTCCATATGTGTGTGTGCATGTCCATATGTGTGTGTGTGCATGTGTGTGCCTATATTATGGTGAGGGTACGTGGCTTAGATGTTAGGATATTTAGCCCATGATTATAAGGTCACGAATTTGATTCCCAGCAGTATGTTGTATCCTTGGGCAAGACGCTATTTCACATTGCCTCAGTCCACTCAGCTGGCAAAAATGAGTTGTACCTGTAATTCAAAGGGGCCAGCCTTGACACATTCCGTGTAACGCTGAATCTCCCTGAGAACTACACTAAGAGTACACGTGTCTGTGGAACGCTCAGTGATTTGCATGTTAATTTCACAAGCAAGCTGTTCCATTGATTGGATCAACTGGAATGCTTGTCATTATAACTGATGGTGTGCCACTGTATATTATATATGCTATATATATATATATATACATATATATATATATATATATATATATATATATATATATATATATATATATATATATATATATATATAGAGAGAGAGAGAGAGAGAGAGAGAGAGAGAGGGAGGGAGAGAAAGAAAGAGATAGGATGGGGATAGCCACAGAAGATGTTAATTATATGACTATTTTAGTCATTCTGGTTGGTAATTAGTTTAATAATAAACTGAGTTAAAACAAGATTAAAAGCTAAATGTTATTAGAAAGTCCACATGCTAATGAGGATTTCTGATTAACAATTAACCTTATTAGTTTCAGTAAGCTCTCTATAATTGGGACATAGTGTGGGGGGTGTAGGGAGAATTAACAATCAACAATAAATGTTGGATAATAAACTCCCCACCCCCAACACCTTAGAACTTATGAGAAGGTCATTTCCTGTTAGTTTTGAATAACATCTTGATAAAGTGCATAATGACAAAGAAGACGAAAGGAGAGAAAACATGAGGCCAATTATGAACAATTAATGGTTTGAATAACAGTAAAGAAATAGAGAGAGAGAAAGAGAGAAGAAAAGAAAAAAAAAGTCTTGGAGAAAAGAATGGAGAATGATTTGTAGACACGTATGTAATCATATATAATTAATACAGAAGTGTTCTTCAGTGCATTGGTGAGACTGACAGACAGAAAATCTTCATCACTAAGTATTAGATTTCATGTTCGAATCCTGCCAAGGTGGGACTAATGTATAAAGTAGCAGATTGGAGGAAATGTTAGAGCATTGAAGGTGATACCTTGTGGTAATTGATCAGGCTCTTTCTGTTCTGGGTTTGAAAATTCTGTTGTGGCTAACATGAAAACAGACTTAATCCTAACCCATCGTCCAATTTAACACCACCACTTAGTCGCAAGCATCTGAATCAGATTTCAGTATGTCATCCTTTCTACCTCTACATTGAACCCCTGAAAAGGGTCATAGCCATTACTGTCCCTTTATGCTGACTAAATGTTAACAAAAAAAATTTTTTTTTTTAATTAAAACAAAAACTATATATTTCGTTTTTGGATTTGGTTTGCAAGATTCTTTATGTGAGTTCGTGTGTTGAAGCATATTTTGTTGTGTCTGGGGAGAGTCATTTTCTTTTTGTGCCTTATAATTTAACACACTCTTGACTACTGAAAAGGTTGCAAGACACAACGAAAATTTTAGGAAAATAAAAATAAAAAATAAGTGGAGATTTTACCCGGTGAGTGTGTTAAATTATAAGGCATGAAAAAAAAGAAAGAAAAACTCTCCTCAGACACAACAGAAAAAACTATATACTGTACACCAATTATTAAAATGGAAATTGATATTTCAGATTATGACTACTTCACCACCACCAGAGGTGAAGTCATCAAATAAATCATAAGACAAACAAAAAACCCTTGACTGAGTAGGGCTGTAATAAAGAAGGTGGTGGAGCTATGCCAAGTGGTCAGAGGTTAATAAAAAGGAATACATTTAAAAGTAAAAGATGGAGTAGAGAGGGAAGTGAAAAAACAGTAGAAAGATTCATTTTGCTGGACAAAAAAGTACTTTCTAATGATCAGGGATGCAAAACTTTCTTTTATTTTATTGCTAATATATTATAATCTCACATACTTGCTTTGGCTTTATAAGCAGCCTAATAGAGTAATTATCACTCTTTGTTCCGCAATTAAAAGCGGCTCTTTGAAGTTTCTTTATCTTTAACCTTTAAACCAACCAACTTCAAATTATAAAGTACACAGGAGTCTGTTGTGTCAGCAATTACAAATAATCTGGAGAACAAGTGTTTTGAAGGGCAGCACGGGAATATGGTTGCATAGTTCACAAGTATGAAGGTCTAGATTTGGTGTCCACTATCTTGTACCATGGGTAAGTGTTTCTTACCAAAGCTTTTGGTTGACCAATATCGTGTAAGTGGAATTTGGTAAACAGAAATTGCATGGAAGCTAATAGTTAATTTGTATATATACTATATTCAGACATTTCAGTAATATATTTGTGTGTGTATGTGTGTGTGTGTGGTGTGTGTGTGTGCGTGTGAGTGTGGGTGTGTGTGTGTGTGTGTGAGTGTGTGTGTGTGTGTGCGTGTGCATGTGCGAGAGTGTATGTGTGTACATGTATAATTTTATTTTGGAACTGAATATTCTTTTCTACACTAGGTATAAAGCCCCGAAATTTTGGAGGAGGGGGCCAGTCAAGTAGATCAACTCCAGTACACAACTGGTGGTTAATTTATCAACCCTGAAAGGATGAAAGGCAAAGTCAACCATGGCAGAAATTTTGCAACTGAATATCGAAGCACATGTAAAGCTATTAATACTGTGTTTCGTATATGAGACGTCAGATGTAAACAAACAAATAACTATAACAAAGAATGTAAAAGCGCACTGCTAACACAGTAGAACATGGTATTGACTTATAAAAACATTTAATATACTTTATAATATATTATGGTTGCATAACGAAATACCACATACGTACAAATCATTAATATTTAAGTACCAGCTTCCAGGAATGTGTTTAATATGTAAATTGGTATAACCAATGGCTTTATACTGCTACATGTGGTGGCTATTTAAGCAATGTGTTCAAGGATGATTAATGGGTTAGTGGTGCTGATGAAGGGGCAAAAACCTCCGAAATATGACCATATATGGTCATTACCCATTTTTCATCTTCAATCTCATTGGCTATAATTTCTATAGAATATCTGTAGAAATAACCTTAACAAATAATGTAAAAGTGCACTGCTGACACAGTAGAACATGGTATTGACTTATAAAAATGTATAATATACTTTATAGTATATATACTAATGATTTGTACCAACAAATTATTAGTGTATATATTATTTAAATTCTTTCAAGTGTTTCAGCTTTAAAGATGTGGTCATGTTGTAAGTGTGTGGGTATATATATATACACACACAAAGTATGTGAAAATGGACATAAAGAGATGATGATGATGACAAATATACTGAGGATGATGATGATTATATATGTATACACACACACACACATACATAAGCTCATATGTGTATATTTTTTGCAGATATAATATACAATTAGAAACAGCTCTTTGAAGTTTATTTTATCCTTAACCTTTAGCCTAACTAGCATCAAGTCACAGAGTACACAGAGGAGTTTGTGGCCTCAGCAACTACAAATAATCAATAGATATGAAAAGATGTAAATGCTGGCAAGAAGTAAAAAACATTCCAAAAGACTGGTGCTCTTTGAATGAAGTCTCTTGTGATATTTGTTCTGCGTTGTATTAGATGCTTCCTACTTTCTCTGTCGCTTTGTTTCTATTGTAAATGCAGAAACCAATGATGCTATGCTATTATTAATAAATTGTGATATATATATATATATATATATATATATATATAAAGATAGATAGATAGATAGATAGATTAAGCAAACGAATATATAAAATAAATAAGAAGAATTCTCTCGTCTTGAAATAAGTGTTAGCTATTGTAAAAGTTATCTGGCTCTAAAACAACTGCTCTGAAGATCAGCGCTTTCAGTGCTATCCAACTTTTTTCACTCTTTAACATTCAGATTTCTTTGTGAAATGTAATGCTTATTCATTCGCATTGTTTTTTTAGCTGATCATGCATTATCTCAGAGTTTCAAGACTTCAACAATGTGATTGTTTATTTTCAGAATGACATTGCTGGGTAGGTGTGAAAGGCAAGATCTGGTCAGTTTCAACGTAAAGCAAGCAGAATATTTGGGCTGGATAATATGGCACATTTAAAAGCTAAAAAGTTCATTCAGAAAGAAATAAGAATAAGATGAGACAGCATTTAATCCACAATTTTTAGGTATTGTTTCTCGATAATGCATATCAATGCAGTATCCATCAACATGTCCAACACTACAAGGCTGTTGCACTCATGATTGCTAGACCAAGAGTTCGATTCTGAGACTGGGTGGAAAAAAACACATCATTTCACATTACTCCAACCCCCTTTCAATCAGGGGGAATGCTAGCTTGCTTGCTTAGCCAGCAGGGTGATGTCATTTGATGGCTAAAACAATGCAAAGTGCATTGTGACCAGCGATGTGTAACAACATCTAACAGTCTGGTCAGTCACATGATTATGGTCATGTGATCACGGTCACGAGCCACAATCATAATTATAAATGGTTCACCATCCACTTTCACAGCCATACATTACACTCATCTATCTAACAATCTCCGCCCATTCTTCTTCAACCGTCGTCAGTTTTATCTGTAAGACATGTCTTCCAGTGACTGAGCTGACCTGACTGTCTTGCTGTATAATGACTATGAACTATAAAGTTAGAATTAAGAAAAATATCTCATGCTAGCATGTAAAGAACCTGAAAGAATACATGGACTGCAAATATTTATTGAGATTTAGAGAAGTAACAGAACACAAACAAGTAGTTATTCTGTTTCAGTAACTTAACCGAGTTATGGTGGAAATAGATTGAGAGAGAGAGAGAGAGAGAGAGAGAGAGAGAGAGAGGGGGGGGGAGAGAGAGAAGAGAGAGAGAGAGAGAGAGAGAGAGAGAGAGAGAGAGAGAGAGAGAGAGAGAGAGAATGAAGTTTGGTTAAGGATGCCAAGAGAAAAAAAAAAGTATTTTTCTTTTTTTTTAACGATTTCTTAATAAGCTCTATCATTTTCTAACACAGAAAGAAACCATCATATCCTATGAAACAAATATGTCTATGTTTACGTCTCGAGTAATAAGAGAAAAAAAAAAACATGTTAAAAAGATGATGATGATGATAATGATGATGATGATGGTGATGATGATGATGATGATGATGGTGATGGTGATGATGATGATGATGGTTGTGTTGGTGGTAGTGGTGGCAGTGATAACGATGATGATGGCGGAGATGATGATGACAGTGGTGATGATGATAATGATGATGACAATGATGGTGGTGGTTGTGATGATGATGATGATGACGACGACGACAACGACGATGGTATCAGTCATAATGAGTATGGTGTATATAAGATGGAGACGATATAAGTATTATATGTAAATGCATATCAATAAATACCATCTTTCTGGCGATATTTCCCAAGCAATACATAGTTCATCAGCTATCGGCTATTCTACACACATCAATTATACATGGCTATAGATATAGTTACATAATTTGAAAAGAAACAACAAAATGTATAACCTGGAACCTAAGCAATATTTTTATTGTTTTAGGCATTTATGTAATGTAGAAACTAAGTAGTGACTATATATATATATATATATATAGTAAGAAATGTGTACAAGAGAAGAAAAATTGCAATAGTCTGAACTAAATGGGTTTAACTGAAGGACACATTGAAATATTTTGAATTACATAAGACATGTTTGAATTTATGTAAAAAAAAAATCCAAAATTTTATGTTGGCTCTTTATTCCCACTTCCTATCCATGATAAAAATCACAGACTACAACATACACATGATCACAAAAACAAATTTTCACAACCTACGAAGTAAACACAGTGATGTCACTTGGCACACTGTCTCATGAAGGTCACTGCTAGCTCCCACTTCACATGCAGCTGTGTGCTGCCACCTGTTGGCATGCTACAGAACTAGTCTGGTAACTTTTTGATACCTTGTATTGCAAGAAGCAACTAGGTTTCTTTCTCTAACATTTTACATAGTTCGACCTGCACAAGTTAATGTGTGAAAAACAAAACAGGAATTTTGAAAGAAGTTTCTATAAAACTAGTTTTTAAACACCAAAAGGCTATGGGGTCCACCAGAATAAAAACGATAAAGGAGTCCATAGACAACAAATGGTTGAGAGGCCCTGACATAAAAGTTCCTTTCATGGGTTGTGATCAACTGTGGTTCCATTTCATCATTTAAAAAAAAATTTAGTTGGCAGTTGCAAAGATAGAGTAATAGCGCCAGCACATTTTCAAGCCTTTTCTGATGGGTGAGATTGATGCAGTTGGTATTCAACTTCAACAGCTATGCACAGATGTTTGTTGGGAAAACACATTGGAGAGGGATGACTTTAAGAGCATTGTGACTCTAAAGTGGAAAGGATTGGTTGAAGTATTTATTATAAGGGTTGGATACGAGATCCAGAGTAACATGATTTTGGTAGAAAGGATCGGTCAAAGTGGTTATTACAATTGCTGTTAGTGTTAAGAATATAAAACATTACTACTAATTCATGAAGTTGAACAGTTTAGAAATTTTGAAAACAACATATATGAAATTAAATTTCATATACACATAAACACAATGCGCTGAATTGTCTTAGTGCAGAATTGTCTTAGTGCAGAATTGTCTTAGTGCAGAATTGTCGGCACTGAATTGTCATGCATGGAATTGTTGGGGTGCCCTTTTCATCCCTCCTTTGTACACACACACACATGCTAATGATATCTCTAAAGGGAGAATCAAGAGAGAGAGGGAGAGAGAGAGAGAGAGTGTGTGTGTGTGTGTGTGTGTGTGCGTGTGTGTGTGTGTGTGTGTGTGTGCGTGTGTGTGTGAGTGTGAGTGTGTGTGTGACGCAGTTAATAATAAAGCAGCAAGCTGGCAGAAATGTTAGCATGCCAGGCAAAATGCTTAGCGGCATTTTGTTTGTCTTTACATTCTGAGGTCAAATTCCGCCGAGGTTGACTTTGCCTTTCATCCTTTCAGGATCGATAAATTAAGTACCAGTTACATACTGGGGTCGATGTAATCGACTGCCCCCTCCCCCAAAAGTTTGGGCCTTGTGCCTAGAGTAGAAAAGCGGTTAATAATATCTTAAGTACATCTGGTTTTACAGAAACCATCAAATTGGTAAAAGCATGTAAATGTTCACAAGTGTCTCTACCCTATTTGAGATGATGATGATGATGATGGTAATGATGATGATGATGATGATGATGATGGTAATGATGATGATGATGATGATGATGGTGGTGGTGGTGGGGTGGTGATGTGCATATGGTGGTGAGGCAAGTTGTTTTTGCCCTAATAAAAGCTGCACCACCATAATTCAGATTGTCTGTCGTTTCACAATGATACAGGAGAAATTTTATTGCATATGTACAATGTGAAATTGGAAGCCATTTATGAAGCAAATATGGCGATTTTCTCAATATCAGTAACGAATACACAGAACCATCTTTGGTTCATGTAACAGATAAAAGGATTCTGCAGAGTTGAAAAAGATCCTGGAAAAAGGACCAGAAAAACCAAAAAGAAACCAGAAAGCTACTATTCAGAAAGTGAAAGGGCTTGCAGATTCTATGATACATTCAGTGCTGGATTATTTAGCAAAATAAGCACGTGCCTTGGAGCATCAAGAGAAGTGGGCAGGGGCAAGGTAACACAGAAATGGTAAATGGCTTATGGCACAAAAGAAATCATTTTAAACCTGCTAAAATAATATTTGAAGTGGTTTATATGATTGGAAATATAAATTTGAAGTCTTCATCATGTCATAGAGAGGATCTGATCAAAGACTTTTAAAAAAAGTGGGAAAAACTTTCGAAATATATATAAAGTGGGGAGTATACAAAAATAAACATTATTTTCCCTCTTACTGTTAGTTCTGTTTCATTTCGAAAAATAAAAATTATTTTATAGTTCATTATTGCTTATATTTTGAATTACACATATAGGGGGGCATCAAGATTGTTTAAGTGCTTAGGGCCTTTATGGGTTTAAATCTGGCCCTGGATACACTAAAACCATTTTTGCTTATCCTGATAGCTATATTTCCAGTTATTGTAATGGTGAGTCAAAATATCCTAGAAGATGATAAAAGGGAACTTTGTCTAAAAGTTTCCATAATATTCACTAAAGCTTTATAACTGCAGAGTGATGCTACGTATGATTCCATTGAGGGTGTGAGGGAACTGTGATCTTCAGTTATATGGGGAAGGTAAAGAGAGACAGCTAGAAGGATATTATCAGTCACTTGTTGCTTAATTGTCTTTAATGGGAAAAGATGAAACACATTTTTCTGTTAATTACAGTCAGTGTAGTATTGTTATTAGATCAGGTTAGTTAGTTAGCTGACTTCAAGTACCAGGAAGTTTAGAGAGAAGAGGCTGTTTAATGATAGGATGTCAAGTGCATTGTTATTAGCAGGTTATCAGATGGTATGTTGTGAC
>NC_142940.1:52880574-52928074 GCF_046866305.1 Octopus bimaculoides | reverse complement strand
TCTTATGTGTTTTATTTTTTGCTAATCAATCCAATTTTTTTCTTTTTTAAATTGAAACCTTTAAGCTAATATTAAAGGCGACACAGTTTAGACTGGGAACAGGATAGTAGTATACTCAACACTTTAATATCTCTGAGACACCATGTTTTTCTTGGCTTTCTCTGCAATGAGTACAATCAACAGTCAATACATGACACTCTGCAGAAGTCATTTACTCTGTTACATGACCATAATGTTGCAATGTTGTAGACATCTTTCTTGTACATATAAAGAGGCAAAAGCCGATACAGCTTGGCACCTGTGACGTTGTGACTTATTTCTACTGTTGAGTTAACTGGAGCAACATGAAATAAAGTGTCTTGCTCAAGAACACAACACACATCTCCCTTTGACTCATTTCAGTTTTGATGATGATGATGAGAGGAGGAGGCAGAGGACGAGGTGAAGAAGAAGAAGAAGAAGAAGAAGAAGAAGAAGAAGAAAAGGAGGAGACATACACACAGTCAGACGGAAAGTTAGAGTGAAATCAAAAAAACAAATAAAGAGAAGAATATTAAAAGTTAACTAACCTAATTAGAAAGGATTACGTGCAGTAATCATGGAGGGATTACATACCGTAATCATGAATATACAGACACGAGTTTGATTAGATTTAATTTATACACCAGACACAGGCATGGTTGTGTGGTTAAGAAGTTTACTTCCCAACCACATGGCTCCAGGTTCAGTCCCACTGCATAGTACTTGGATCAGTGTCTTCTACTATAGACCCCACCACCAGGCTAAACAAAGGTGTGCTTTCCATGCTGGCATGGGTTGGATGGTTTGACTGAAAACTGGTAAGCTGGAGAGCTGCACCAGGTTTCAGTTTGATTTGGTATGGTTTCTATGGCTGGAAGCCCTTCCTAACACCAACCACTTTACATTAAAAAAAATCATTATTTTAACATGGTGCACAAACTTTTTCCAGAACCTAATAATTGAATCATTCAATTTGATTTCATCGTTAATCTAAGCAAGCACGTCCCAGACTTTTGCAGCCAGATCATTTCATGTACAATATTTGATGTATGTTTATACCACTCATCAGTTTTCATGTTTAAGTACTGGCACATTGCCTAATAGACACAGTTACTGACTCAATTATGTCTGTGAACATATTTTGATGTTGCCTTGGAAAATGAAGTTCAACCCCACTGCATGACACCTCAACCAAGTATCTTTTATCATAACCCCAGATCAACAAAAGCCTTGTGAGTAGATTTGTGAGGCAGAAACTGAAAGAGGCCTGTCGTGTTTTGTGTTGCATTTTACTACCACCATTGCCTGACAACAGGTATTGGTTAGTCTATATTTCTGTAACTTAACAGTTCACCAAAAGAGTCTGATAGAATAAGTAGCAGACTTTAAAAAAAACTATGTACTAGAGTTGATTTGTTTGACTAAGCCCTTCAAGGTTGTGCTCCAGCATGACCACAGTCCAGTGACTGAAACAAGTAAAAGATAAAAGATAATAACAGTTATACTTAGTTTCTAGCTTGTAATAAATTGTTTCCTTAGATTTAGAACAAAGTATTTATCTTTGTGTTCCCTTGTTACACTAATCAGTTCACATTCCCTTGTTTCTAAGTACTGTACTTGTCTAACAATTGGTATTTATTTGTATAAAGCACCAGCTACATGCAAAGAGGTAATATCCTACTTATGTGGTGTATCCCACCTTAAGGTGGCAGCTTCAAAACACTCTCAGTAGTTTTCTACTTTCCATATCTAAGCTGTTTGATTCACTTAACCTCCACAGTTAAACTCTAGTTTATAACTAAAACAGTTTGTGTTTCTGTACCTTTTACCCAGCGCTGGATTAACCATTAAACAAAATAAACACGTGTTTAGGGCATCAAGGGAAGCAGAGGAATGACAGAAATGGTAAATGGTTTACAACACTAAAGAAATCACTTTAAACTTGCTAAAATAATATTCAAAGTGGTTTATATGATTGGAAATATAATTACAAAGTGTTCAAAGGTATCATAGTGAGGATCTGATTGAAGACTTTGCAATAAAAAAAAATAAGAGAAAACTTTTCAAATATAAATAAAGTGGAAGTATACAAAAATAAGAACATTATTTTCCAATTTCCTGTTAGTTTTGTTTCGTTTTGTAAAACATATATATTGGGACACCAAAATTGTTTAAGTGCTTAGGGCCTCTATAGGTCTTAACATGGCCCTGCTTCTACCTCATTTCTAGCACTGAATTTACATGTAAATTTTAGTCTTCATGATGACAATGCACCCCGTCATTGAGTTTTCCTCACTTGTGAGTTTCTTGCTAAAAACAACATGGAATCGCTTCTGCACCTACCCTATTCATCAGATCTAATACCTGCAGACTTCCAACTCTTCCCCAACATGAAAATGCAGTTCAAAGGTCGCTGTTTTAACACCATTGTTGAGATCCAGAGAAAATTGCTGAAGGTCCTTGGCCCGCTTATGGAAAATGACTTCCGGGCTGGATTCCAAAAGTGGCAGGAATGCTGGGAGTGGTGTATTGCTGCACAAAATGACTATTTCGAAGGAGATGATGTTAAAACTTGGGTGAATAAGTTATTTTTTTTATTAAACATAAGTAACACTGATTGTAATATCACATCCACAACAACTGTACATGTCACCCCAGTTCATAAAATTATGAAAAGGAGAGGTGTCAACTGCAGCAATTAGCAGGACCTACTGGCCTATAAAATGACATTTGGTAGTAAAGAGAGTGAAATATTTCCAATCATACACCCAACAGGATTACCTAGTACATACCAAGCTAATGAGAGAGCCCCTACATGATCATACAGCTTACTAGAAATAACAACCAAATCTCCCTCAAATCACACACTACCATCTTAAAACAGGACACATTAGACGCTGAATGTAATCCTGAGTTCCTTGCATACAGGGAAAATATGAGATGGTCACAGATGGATTTCCTTTGATCATAAGTCTGCTCAATCAATCATGATGGCCTGGAGTTGTACAACAACTTATCATATACTGATATGAGCAATGCAGTCCCCAGCTTGATGGGGGATATTTAACTGAAATAATTAATTGTTGTTTGTACCTAGTAATTTGTGACCTTTTGATCATGGTTTGGCTAAGATTATATGACATCAACAGCTGGGGATATTAGCTGAGACTGAATGAGACATTTAAAAAAAAAAAAAAAAAAAAAAAAAATTCTCAATACCTTGAAGTTGGAGTTATGTACCAGCTGTTAGAAACCTTTCAGGCATTAGAAGAAATTTACATTTTACTTCATATACAACTCTTGAAAGTGTAATAACTGTTCCTATTCCTCTTTTATCTTTTAATTGTTTTCGTCATTGGACTGTGTCCATGCTGGAGCGTAGCCTTGAACAAATTGCCTCCTGCATATTTTTTTAAAGTCTGGTACTTATTCTATCAGTATCTTTTGCCAAACTACTAAGTTATATGGATGTAAACCGACCAACACCAGTTGCCAAGTGGTGGTGGCGGGAACACACACACACATACACGGGCTTCTACAGTTTCTATCTATGAAATTCACTCATAAGGCATTGGTCAGCCAAGGACTTTAGTAGAAGACACTTGCACAAAATGCTGTGTAGAAGGACTAAAATCTTAAAACTTCTTAACTACACTGACATGCTTGCATCTATAAAAAAAATCTCAAGGGATGCTTTAGCCTGGAGTCGAACCTGGACTGACTGCTTAGAAGGCAACCACACTAACCATTATATCAACACCTTGAACAGATAAAGTTTAACATAACATGAACTAACCTTTATCATGTGATAATTGAAACCGATGTGGTGACAGATAAGGATATTAAAACAGTAAATATTCAATAAGATTTGATAAGTTTCCTGCTATGTAGTATGCAAATATCAATAAATCAAAAAAAAAAACTTTCAAAAACGAAATATTTTATGGAATCTTATTTTCATAATAAACTGAAGACACCTGTTGAAAGTGGGGAAAAAAAAAATAAAACTCTTAATGATTTAAAAACTCTTTTAAAAAGAATTCTCAGTAGTAAATAAAAATGTTGAAATAACTGTATTTATGTTCTATTAATAGACATTTCTTTCCAGCCTGGTTCTCTGAGAATGGTGGGGAAAAAAAAATAATAAATTTTAATTTGATTTCTCATCTGACATGTAATCCAAATTAGACTGAGCTCATACTGCTAGAAAATTGATTTTTGCTTTCATGCTGAAGATTCATTTCCTATCAACGGTAAAGCACACAATAATTATTTACTGATATTTATATTATGAGATGAGAAAATGTCTACATATTATATTTAAAGCCAACCAAAATAATAGAAAATCACGTTTGTTGCTGTTGGTGGCAGTGGTGGTAGTTTTGGTGTTGTTGTTATTACTATTATTATTATTGTTATTATTTTGTTTCTCTGTAGTTCAACTGATTTCCATTGAAATTTCAGTGAATTGATTTAATTAAATGTCAGGATAAATTAGTTCAGTGATTCTATACTTAGCTGTTATGACAAATCGCAATGTCTAATGGATTCCCTTCACAAAAAGTCCATACACTTCACTTATGCAATCCTTCTATGTGTTCCTTTAAAAACTGTCTGAAGTGTTGGATGGTTCATCATATCCCCTACATTCACACGATAATATCTAAAGGTCAAGAAGGCAGTGAGCTGGCAGAAATGTTAGCACATCGGGCAAAAAGCTTAGTGATATTTCGTCTGCCATTACGTTCTGAGTTCAAATTCCGCCGAGGTCGACTTTGCCTTTCATCCTTTCGGGGTCGATAAATTAAGTACTAGTTACGCACTGGGGTCGATGTAATCAACTTAATCCCCTTGTCTGTCCTTGTTTGTCCCCTCTATGTTTAGCCCCTTGTGGGCAATAAAGAAACAAGAAACGTTATCACGCCGGGTGAAATGCTTAGTGGTATTTCGTCTGCCTTTATGTTCTGAGTTCAAATTCCGCCAAGGTTGACTTTGCTTTCATCCAGTTTCATACTGGGGTCGATCTAATCGATTGGCTCCCTCCCCAAAAATTTCGGGCCTTGTGCTTAGAATAGGAAAGAATATCTAAATGTCAAGATGTGCCATCCAGTATTTTTCAAAAAGTTGATTTAACTGACAACAGGAAAATATATCAGCATCTCCATCACTCATTTAACTACATGTTCGTCAAGCAGAAGTAAACCCTTAGGAAATATTTCCATATAATAGTCATAATATTAAATTGCTAAATTCCGGTGAGCTGGCAGAATCGTTATCATGCCAAACAAAATGCTTAGGGGTATTTCATTCATCTTTATGATAGAAGGCAGCAAGCTGGTAGAATCATTAGCACACTAAACAAAATGCTTAGCAACATTTCATCTGTCTTTATGCTCTGAGTTCAATAAAATAAGTTCCAGTTGAGAATTAGGGTTGATGTAATCAATTTACTCTCTCTCCCTGAAATTGCTGGCCTTGTGCCCTAATTTGAAATAAATATTAAATTGTTAAATCATGAATTATTTTGTCACTCAGAATCAATATATACGAGCAGGCATGGCTGTTTGGTTAAGAAATTTGCTTTGCATCCATGTGATTTCAGGTTCAATCTCATTGTGCAGCACTTTTGTGAGTGAATTTTGTGATGGAAACTGTGTAGAAGCCCATCATATATGTATGTGTGCATGTGTATTTTAGTGTTTGTTACCCATACCATTTGACAACTGGTGTTGGTTTGTTTGTATCCCATAACTTAGCAGTTTGGCCAACGAGACCAAAAGAATAAGACTGGATTTTCCTAAAGAAATGGCTGAACACTGCTTACCTTGTTTTGTTTTGTTTTTCATCGTCTAATGCAGGAGATTCAATTTTTTATTCTGATTTAGGAAGGAGTAACTTGTCAATAAGTATATATAAGACTAATGGTACATCAGAAACACCAGTGCTACATATAGTAGCAATGGATAAACAAATGAATATCTTCACAATTTTCATCTAATAAATTCACTCAGAAGATATTGTTTGTTGGTCTGAGCCTATGATAGGAAATACTAGCCCAAGGTGGGGCATAATGGAATTGAACCAAAATCAATATGGTAGTGAAGCAAATCTCCAAACCGCACAGCCATGCCTGCACCAACATTGTTGATGCTAAATTTATTTACATAGTAAAAGAGCATTGGTGCTGGTGCCATGTACAAAGTATTGGAGATGGTGCCATGTAAAAAGCACCCAGTACACTCTGTAAAGTTGTTGGCAATGGGAAGGGTATCCAGCTGTAGAAACCAAACCAAAACAGACTATGGAATCCATTGTGGCCCCCTAGTCTTGCTAGCTCCTATCAAACCCTCCAACCCATGCCAGCATGGAAAATGGAAGTTAATTGATGATGATGATGATGATGATGATGATGATGATGACAACGACAAGTGTACTCATTTTCACTAATTTCTATAAAAAAGAAGAAAACATTAGCTCAAATGACTTTTAGTATGAAGAATATTACCAGAAAGTTGTTAGTCTCATTATCTACAAGAAGCATGAAGAGATCATCAATCTTGTTTACAAGATGATCTGCATTTTTATATAAACAATTAGGTCATTTGGGATTTCTAGATTTATTAAGATTTTTGGAGGCTCATTTTCTGTCTCAATTATCATCAATTACTGATGTTGTTGAGAGTGCATCAGAGTGCATTTGCACTGCTTTGCATCTGATGAATTTCACTGAGTCTAGTTTCATTTTAATAATCCACATGCTTTTTACATCATGTTGCTCTTAGTTTTTTCTCTGTTCTTTGATCATTCCTCTCTCTCTCTCTAAGATGGTTCTTTCTCTGTGTTGCCTATCATGTTATCTTTTATATAAACTACTGTTTTCCGTGATGGCATGTGTTGGATAACTTGACAAGATCTGATGAACCTCAGGATTGTGTCAGGCACCAGCACCTATGTCTGTGGTGGCATAGTTTCTACAGCTGGATACTCTTCCTAATGCCAACCATTTTAAAGCATATAATGGGTACTTTTTGTATAACACTGACATTAGCAATGCCACCAAGTAACTTGCAGGGCAAAGAAAAAGAAACAAAAACCTTCACCTGAAGTTGAGAGAGGTTATTTATGCTAGGTGTTGAAAGGCTAAAATATGATAGAAAGACGCTGGCAGAAAAGGCGGTGAGCTGGCAGAATCGTTAACACGCCGGGCGAAATGCTTAACGGTATTTTGTCTGCCATTGCGTTGTGAGTTCAAATTCCGCCGAGGTCCACTTTGCCTTTCATCCTTTCGGGGTCGATAAATTAAGTACCAGTTACGCGCTGGGGTCGATGTAATCGACTTAATCCCTTTGTCTGTCTTTGTTTGTCCCCTCTGTGTTTAGCCCCTTGTGGGCAATAAAGAAATTAGAAATAAATAAGAAAGACATCCACAGGTGTCCTGTTACAGAAGAAATAAAGATGGTAGTGATCAGGATCCAGAGCGTACTCTCCAAACATTAACTGTTTACATAATAGTTTTAAAACAATTAGATAAGCATATGTTGTGTGTTTATTAAGATAGTTTGTGGTAAACTAATTCTGTAATAGAGTTTAATAGACATAAAGCTATTTCACTTCTCATTCATTCATACTTCTGATGCCTCAGAAAATGTATGAAAACCACCACAGCTTCTGTTTCGTCATTTCCTTTTAAAGAAGGCAATATATTTCTAGTTCAGAACTGTTTCAATCTCCTTTGAAAAGCAATAAAAATGGATTTTAAATGAAGAACTGCAGACCTCACATCTAGTATATTGAAGTTAAATTTGGAGATATGTTTTATTTAACATAATTTTGATTCTCACTCTATTGGCATTGCTGATAAAATCTGGTTTTAGGGCAAAGGAAATGTAAAAGCTAAAATAAGTGAGTTTAAATCAAGGAGATAAACAATTATCAAGTTCAGAGAAGCAGAGATGTTTGTGGTATAACAGTATGTTGATGCATATTTTGGACTGCATCCAAAATAAACAGATGGCCTTTTTTGGATGCAGTCCAAAATGTGTGCATGTATGAATAAAGGGAGGTTGCACCATTTCAGATGAATGAGCAACTTACTGCAACATAAGGTAAACATGTTAGGCTGTACAGTGTTAGTATCTCTTAGGGCCGAAGTATTTTCCAGCTCTGAATAGGAAACCCAGTCTTTGATCTACAATCAAGAAGAGAAGTCAATAGAGATTTTACTGTATCATCACAGTATCACATTCTTCTTTTGATTCTTTTTAATTTCTGCTTCAGTCACTGGGCTGTGGCCATGCTGGAGCACTTCATTTAATATTTTGGGGTTTGTTTTTAATTTTTCTTTTAGTCAGTTATAATATTCCTGATTCTCAGTCGTGAAGTAGTGAGTTCAATCCCAGGACCGAGTTGAATGTTGTGCTCTTGAGCAAGACACTTTATTTCGCATAGCTTCAGTTCACTCAGCTGTGGAAATGAGTTATAACGTCATTGGTGCCAAGCTGTATTGGCCTTTGCTGCTCCCTTGGGTAACATCAGAGCCATGGAAAGGGGAGGCTGGTATGCATGGGCGACTGCTGGTCTTCCATAAGCAACCTTGCCTAGACTTGTGCCTTGAAGAGGAACTTTCTAGGTGTAATCCCATGCTCATTACTGACTGAAGGGGGTCTTTACCCTTTATTTTGTCCTGGTACTTATTTCATCATTGTCATATACAGTGAAGAAGCATGACCTAATGGTTAGGGTGTTGCACTCATGATCACAAGATTGTGGATTCCATTCCCAGACTGGGCAATACATTGTGTTCTTGAGCAAAACACTTCATTTCACATTGCTACGCGATCACTTTAACATCTGAAGTGTAGCACTACGTGCACCTGTACAGGAAATGTTAATTTGGTGGAGAGAGAATGAATTAATGTACAGCAGATATGTTCTATTACAATAGAACAAATCATTCATGCAAGCTGTTCAGCAAGATGTAAGTCCCTCATCCGTCATTTATGACAGGAGAGTCTTCCCTCACCACCATTTCATACAAATATTCTAGGTGGCTATTGGCAAGAGAGGAAAATTTAGTGGACATGTATATCACAGGATATTCCTGTTCTATTGAATATAGTTTTTCACACCATGCTGATATAAAAACATACACACACATGTATGCATATATATATATATATATATATATATATATATATATATATATATATATATATATATATGTATGTATATTATACCCATCACGAAAAGCTACAGCCGTTCTTTTACATAAATATAGGTGTAGGAGTGGCTGTGTGGTAAGTAGCTTGCTTACCAACCACATGGTTCCAAGTTCAGTTCCACTGTGTGGCACCTTGGGCAAGTGTCTTCTACTATAGCCTTGGGCCAATCAAAGCCTTGTGAGTGGATTTGGTAGTCGGAAACTGAAAGAAGCCCGTCGTATATATATATATATATATATATGCATGTGTGTGTATATGTTTGTTTGTGTCTGTGTTTGTCCCCCCAACATTGCTTGACAACCGATGTTGGTGTGTTTACGTCCCCGTAACTTAGTAGTTTGGCAAAAGAGACCAATAGAGTAAGTACTAGGCTTACAAAGAATAAGTCCTGGGGTCGATTTGCTCGACTTAAATGTGGAGCTCCAGCATGGCCACAGTCAAATGACTGAAACAAGCAAAAGAGTATGATAAATAAATATATATTTTCGTAAATAAATTTGATGCTTTAGTAGCATTTTAACATTCAATGCTAACTATATTTTAAACGATAAATTTCTAATTACATGAACTCTGTGTCTCTTAAAGTAAGTTTGTTTACATCTGAAAATACCTAAACATTGTCCTCAAATAAGTCATTTTGGAACTCAAGACTAAAATACACTTATTTTTCCTGAAGAGATCTAACAATATACCAATTATTACATCTTTAAAAGTTATAATTATTGATGATTTTTAAATAATGTTATATTGAAACATATGTACATATACAAAATATCTTTTTGGATATTTTTGTATTTTGGGGTTATTTTGTTGGTTGATGCAGTTCGTTTTATACTTTTATACTTGTTCTTATAGGTACATCTTTTCATCTTTTAATTTGCATTACTTTTCCAATTCTAATACAAATAAAATTAACCAAGCATCTTTTTTAATTTTTCTTCTCCATTTTCTTTTATTGACTTTTTATATACACACACATATGTGTGTGTGTGTTCTCTTTTATTTCTTAATTATTTGAAATTTTCCAATCTTCCTGCGAGGAAGGAACTAGTTTCTAACAAAGATATAAAGCTGTGTCATTGGAATGTAGATAATAAAACAATGTCATGTTTTGAACTTGAGTAAAGTCTTGCATATTTTTACTGTTCCACTTACAGATTATATATGTAATGTGCATGTACCAGTCAAGTACTGGGGTCAATATAATCAACCACTGGCCCTGGGCCAAAATTTGAAAACACTATTTCTGTTGAGTGTCATTCAAAATATCCAATGACAGTTTCAATTTCTTTATCAAGCAATGAATGATAGTTTCAGTACATCCTATTGGTAGTTGTTTTCACTTGACCTAGTTCAGGGTAGTTAGAGTAACCACGAGTTTTATCGTAAATTCTCCACAGCATGGTGACCAGCAATTACCGAGCATCCAACTTCAGTAGCTTTGGTTTAAAAAGACCATTTCACCTTTAAGTAATGGAACAGTTCTTGATTACTTCTTGGACGATATGCTTTTTCAGTTACTCGTCACAATTACTTGATATAATCAAATAGTTGCTGACAGTTTTAGTTAGACAGTGTATAATATTAAATATTAAAATTAAAATACTTTTTCTAAAACGGTCTTGCATTGAGTGGTATTCATTTTTGAGGCGTTATTAATACTGTCAATCATTGTATTATAGTGATTAAAATCACACACACACACACACACACACGTGCAAAATGAAAAAGCCTTCCATGCAATTGGATTCTGTTTATGAAATCTGAATCATAATATTGCTCAACATGAGATTATGGTAGAAGACACCGGCCCGACGTTGCACACAATGGGATGTAACCCTGAATCACATGGTTGTGAAAGAAACAGCTTAACTATACAGTCATGCCTTACTGTTCAGTCTTTCTTGTTTTGGAAAGGTATGGTGTATTATACAATGGTATTTAGTCATTCTAATCTTCTTTCATCTTCTCTTACTCATTTCAGTCATTAGACAGCCATGCTGTAGCATGACCTTGAAGGATGTAAATGAACAAATCAAACCCAGTAAATTTTATCATTTTAAGTCTCGTCCTTATTCTATCAGTCTCTTGAGCCAAACCACTAAGTTATGGGGGGACATAAACCATTAATAAATCAACACCATTTCTTAAATAAAGGGAGATAAACACAAAGACATTTACAAACACACAAATATATTCATATAGGATAGGTTTCTGTACAGTTTTTATCTACCAAATTCAGTAACAAGGCATTCATTGGGGTAGGATTATAGTAGGAGAGGCTTACCCAAGGTACTGTGCAGTGGGGCTGAACCCAAGACCACTGGGTTCAAAGGAAGCTTCTTAACCACACAGCCATACCTATGCCTGTTTATATTATTAATTTATTCAGATTTAGAGCATAGAAATAGTGTAACATCAGCTCAAAATCTATTATTATTCTTGTAGCAGTATTATTATTGCATATTCCTTTAATGCATATTAAGCACATGTGTGATACAGGAGTTGTACCATTAAATATCTAAGAAAAAGGGGCTCATTTTTATTGTTCATGATAGCATGAGCCATTTTGTAGGACACAAGTCACTGCCTACCCATGACTTCTAATTTTTACTTTAGTGTGATATCCAGTCACCAAAACATTTGACTCACAACAGAAAAACTATCATCTTTGACAGCATCATCTTTGTCACTGACCTCATCATCATTGTTTTAATGTTAACTTCACCATGTTTGCATGCGTCAGATGGAATTTACTGAGGCAGATTTTCTATGGCTGGACACCATCAACCTTCATCTGTTTCTGAGCAGGATAATACTTCTCCATAAGCAGACAGATCTTTGAGGAAGATTGGAAACGAATGACATGGCTTGTGTGACAGAGAAGTTCATTTACAACGATTGCATGACGTCAAAACAAGGAGAAAACACCAACACAAACATACACATGTACAAATATACAAAGACCTTTTTTCATTTCCATCAACCAAATCCATTCACAACACTTAGGTTGGCTCAAAGCTATAGTCGAAGATGCTTTCCCAAAGTACCACACAGTGAGACTGAACCTGATACCATGTGGTTGAGAAGCAAACATCTTAACCACACAGCTGTGCCTGCTTCTATGATGATTTTCGAATGCTTTTCATCTAAATTGTAAAACAACTGAAAATACAAATATAACTTGATAGGAATGGTAAAAATGGTAAAAAAAGATAAAATGTAAGATTCTTACCTGAATTGTCAGTTTTCCATATTGTGTTGGGAGATATTGAGAGATACTCAGGATGGTAATGATCGGTAGGATAACTTATAATCCGTTTCTTTTGCCTAAATGCTCTACTGAAATTTGAGAAAAACAAAAACAAAAACAAAAAAAATTAAAATGCTTAGATATGAGATAATAGATAAAGACTATCATATGTATATGTGTGTGTGTGTGTTACTACATATACAAATATGAGAGAAGAGCATTCAGTCCATTAGAAAAAATTAAGATCAACAAATTCAAAGCTAAGATTTTAACACTATTTCAAATAATCAATTTTGGTATAGCTATGACACATATATATAGACAGATATATTTTATTTGTGGGTTAACAAGGCTAATAATGGTTTTATGTAAAGAATCTCTTTACAGGAAACCAAGCCTTGTTATCCACTAATAAAGAATACTTATGGTGTTGAGCACTCATTCCCACTTCTCAATATTATTGTATGTACTTGATTGGAGGTTAACACCAAATGACAAAAGCTTTCTACTCTCTCCCCAAACCAACCAAAGCTTCATGAAAAGATGTGCAAACTAGAGAACCCTATTGTGTGTGTGTCACCTGACTGGTGCCCATGCCAGAGGCACTTAAAAAGCACCATCTGAGTGTGGCTGATATCAGTGCTGTCTAATTGGTACTCATATTGTTAGAGATCGTAGTCATGGCTGATGCCAGTGTTGCCCGACTAGCACTCATGCCGATGACACATAAAAAGCACCATCCAAGTGTGGCCGATGCCAGTGTTGCCTGAATGGCACCCATGCCGGTGGCACATAAAAAAGCACCAACTGAGCATGGCTGATGCCAGTGCCACCTGACTGACACCTGTGTAGGTGGCACATAAAAAGCACCCACTACACTCTCGGAATGGTTGGCATTAGGAAGGGAATCCAGCTGTAGAAACCTTACCAAATCAAATTGGAGTCTAGTGCAGTTTCACAGCTCACCAGTTCCCAGTCAAACCATCCAACCCATGCTAGCATGGAAAGCGGATGTTAAATGACAGTGGTAAGGATGATGATGATGATGATGATGATGATATATATATATATATATATATATATATAAAATTATTTTAAATTATAATACAGGGTATCTAAGAGATACCGCCACGCCGAAAAATAGCAGTAAAATCCTGACTCTAAAACCACAATAAATGTCCACATAGCACCAGGAGCGAAGACGAAGACAAAATAAACCAGTAAAAATAACAAGATAATTCCAGATCCCGGATTTCTGGCTTTGCATAAATAATGCTTTGTCTTCATTGGTGGAATATACTCAGGCACATAAAATACAAATATATGTATATAAACAGTATACTTACATAAACGGACATATACACACATATATATGCACGTATGTACACGACTAGCTTAAATAGCCCGCCTAAAAACTCCTCATGCGATACGGACAGAATATCAGCGCAGTAAATACACTGACAAAACAATATTTATAGAAATATATATATATATATATATAACTTTGATAAATTTGATAGGTTTTGGCCAGTACAGGCCCAGGCCACATCCAACTTAATAGCACCACCTGATGAAGTCTTTTAGTCATACATGAGGCACCATGGCCCACATGCCATATTCAGTCAATTGCTGAGAAAGGTGATATGTGAGTGTGTGTGTGTGTGTGTGTGTGTGTGTGTAAGCATGTACAAGCATGTCTGGTCTGTTTGATGCTTGATAGCCTGTAAGATTATTATCCCAAATGGGTGGGATGGTGACAGGAAGAGAATGTGGCAATAGAGTACTTGGCCCTACCATACTCTCATCTGACCCATGCAGCTATAGAAAAGTAGATGTTAAAATTATATATATATATATATATATATATATATATATATATATATATATCGGTTTGCTGTGCTTGAAAAGACATGTCAAGCTAAATAAAAGTGTGGTTGTCCTTGCATACAGGTTTGTGCCCTGCAACCCTCTCAAGCTGAGCATCCCTAATCTCACAAGCTCATAAGGTGCTGGTGCCACATAAAAAGCATCTGTGTCTGAGCTGCATAAAAGCACTCAGTACACTCTGTTAAGTGGTTGGCATTAGGAAGGGCATCCAGCCATACAAACCATACCAAAACAGTCAAGGAGCCAGAACAGCCCTTCAGCTGGTCAACTCCTGTCAAACCATCCAACCCATGGAATACAGACGTTGAATGATGATGATGATGATGATGTATATATAAATATATTATTATTATTATTATTATTATTATTATTATTATTGTTATATGCCCACAGGCATACGGCATAGTGGTTAAGAGCGCAGGCTACTAACCCAAAGATTCCAAGTTTGATTCCAGGCAGTGACCTGAATAAGAATAATAAGAATAATAATGTATATATACTATATAACATTTCCCATGTTATGGACTATCCCATTGTTAAATGATGGATGAGGATTTCACAATTTCCTGTTGAATCATCACACAGATGCTTTGTTTATAGTGAACAAATACTTGTGTTTTCCCAAATCAAAATGACATTGCCTGTACAGCTGCACAAGTGCAAAGCAATATGAAATGAAGTGTTCTGCTCAAGAAGACAATGCACCATCTGGTCTGAGAACTGAAACCATCGTTTTGCAATTGTGACTGCAACACCTGACCACTAGAAAATGTTTGTCCGTCAGATTGCTCATATCACTTTTTTTTAAATATTAATTTCTAATTTTGGCACAAAGCCAGCAATTTTGGAGGAGGGGGTAAAGTGATTACATCATCTCCAATGATCAACTACTACCTATTTTATTGATCCTGAAAGGATGAAAGGCAAAGTTGATCCTGGTGGAATTTGAACTCAGAATGTAAAAATGGATGAAATGCTACTAATCATTTTGCTCAGCATGCTAATGGTTCTGCCAGCTCACTACCTCAACACACTTTTGTTTTTAATATTAATTTGGTAATTAACATGACAAGCTGGCAAAAATCATTAGCACACTGGGCAAAATTTCAGTGGCATTTTGTTCATCTTTACTCTTGAGTCCAAATTCCACTTTGTCTTTCGTCCTTTCGGGGTCAAGGAAATAAATACCAGTTTAGCACTGGGGTCAATGTAATCAACTTACCTTCTTCACAGTAATTGCCAGCCATGTGCCAAATTTTGAAATCAATATCAATTTGCTAATTAAAGGAGTGACAATCTAAGTCACTGATTGAATTCCCAGAGATGAAACTTTGTCTTTGAGAACAACTTGACATCACACAATGTTTTAAATAATAGATTATTGGCCCTTAAAATGTTTTGTTTTATTTTTTTATCCGCAATCATTTTGACTCCAACCCACCTGTAACCATCTCTGTTTCACTGTTCTAAAACATTTCCTTTTTTAAGTGTTTATACTGAAATTGAAATCTTTTTAATCATAACTGTTAATCATAATTTCATGCAACAATCTCTTGTTATGTTTCTATCATTGGATTACTAACAAAAATGTTCTAAACATTTTTGCTATTTTCACACTTATTCGAAATATCAAGACAGCGTTTGATTAAAAATATGATCAGAAATGGGTTTAACTTCAAAAATTTTAAATGAGAAACTAAGGGTATTTAAATTATGCAGGCTATACATTTAAAACTAAAATTTTCATTATACAATTTTCTTCAGTATTCTTATGAATTGGGACATAAATTGAATTGCACAGTTATACTATTATGTTATTTAACCTACAATTATTATACTACAAGTGTTGTCAGTAATGATGTCATATCTGTTTATCATAATTACATTTATTGAAAATTGGTCATAAAATACAACAAAAATATGCAAAATTTGTAAATGGTAATTGTAAACATCAGAATAACAGGAAATTGATGTTTGTACAAAATAAAAAGGAAAAGGATAAAACTGCATGCTAAATTTGATCTTTGGATAAATACCCTTTTCTTTATTACTAACAATCAGCATTTGTCCGTGCACATTTAAGATTGTCCACTAGACACACATATATGTGCATATGTATATATATACATATGAAATGTACATGCATAAAGCATACATACATAATGGTGATGAGTTCAAAGAACTGTTAGAGCATTTGGTAGAATAGTTTGTGGGGTAGCTTCTACTAAGTTTGCAAAGTGACTCAGACATGCTAAACTGACTCCATCAGGACTTAAGGGTCCAAGGATCATCATCACCATTTTAATGCCCACTTTTCCATGTTTCTACAGACGCCCTCCCTGTTGTCTACCTTTACCAGATAGAGAGCAGAAGACAGAGAGAGAAAGAGAGAGAGAGGTTAAACATACACACAAACATAGCAAAATGCTCACACACATAAACAGAGGGAAAGAGAATGAAAGACACATTAAGACTTTCGAAGTCAAATCAGTGTTGAAACAGTGATGCCAAAATAGGTGGTGCCAAAGTATTTCATATCCCAGAAATAGTGCCTTTTGGAAGCAATCTTGGATGACTGTATGTAGCTGCAACAGCATCATGTTAACCGTTGGGCTACCGCACTATTTAAAAAAAAAATTTATTATTCATGAATTTCTCTATAGAAAATTTAACGACATTAACGACACTAATTAATATAAACTTTTCTTTCATTGTTTTAATAGATATTTTTCAGTTTTTCTAAAGATTTCATTGTTATGCAAGTAATTCACCTACTCCAGCTATCTTTCATGTATGGACAAAAATACATTAGAATAAAGAAAAATCAATTTGTTATATATTCATTGATCTCCCACCTCAATTAGATATTTATTTTTTTTAGCAAATATCTTTTTTTTTCCATTTCTATTTTTTTTTTTTTTTTTTTTTTTACCAAACTATGAACAAAATTTTCTATCTTGAAAATTAATTTTGTCTGCAATTTATAAATAAACTTAATGTTGTAATTTGCTTTGTTCAAAGCAACGTTTGAACTGAACTACACAAGAATATTATCATAAACTACTAAAACATTATAAAAACAAAATATCAGATTTTGTTTCTCAGATAACAGATTCAAATTATCCCAAAATCGCAGTTTTGTATACTCAAACAAGAAATGCTATTCAACTTACTAGAAGGTAAATACTAAACGCATTTTATAACATATAACCTGGCACCAGAATAATCATGTAACATCATTCAACATCAATATTTTACATCCACTTCCTGTGTTGGCATGAGTTAGACTAGTAATCACACTCTGAATCTATCTTTATTCAAAACTACTGCCCTTTTAAATGGGTTAGAAGACAATGTGCTGTTTGTACATTCAATTTTGGGATGATTTCTTTGGCTGGATGTTCTTCCTATCTCCAACCATTTTATAGCATCATGGTACAAGTGCTTGAGAGGTTCTCATACCTTTAACAACACTAAAAGAACACTAACACCTCTACACTATGTTGTCACCCTCCTACTGCCAACCACTTTATATAATCTTGTGAGTGGATTTGGTAGACGGAAACTGAAAGAAGCCTGTCATATATATATATATATATATATATATATATATATATATATATATATATATATATATATATATATATATATATTATATATATATATATATATATGTTTATATGTATATATATATATATATATATATATATATATATATATATATATATATATATATATATGTATGTATGTATGTGTGTATATGTTTGTGTGTCTGTGTTTGTCCCCCCAACATCATTTGACAACCGATGCTGGTGTGTTTACATAACTTAGTGGTGGGAAAGTATCTGCCGAGAGACTTTGTGAGCTCATCTAAGTGCATGGCAATTGCTTGCTTCAGCTCCCCAGGTACAGAAATGTCTTCAATTCCAGACATGTCTTCAATCTTACTTACACAGTCGTCCAGCTGGGGAAAGTTTGCAAAGTTATCATTTTCTGTTTGTCATTTCCATAAAGGTAGCTTTTTTTAAAACACATTCAGGTTTACTTCTGCTTTGATGATGTTGACTCTATCACCCTGCATCTGTTGACTGAGATGATTTAGAGCATCAAAAATGTTGGCCTTGTACACTAAGAAAAATAGCATGTTGCCAAATTGTCAGCAGCTGATTTTTTGATCGCTAACAAAAATGGCCTGACATTGCTTGTGTGAACCGGGCTATAATATGCGTGTGTCTTGATCCTTGCTAAACCCCTGAGACTGACTCAATGAACCCCTGGAGTTTGATCGAACCCAGGTTAAGAACCACTGGTCTATAGCATCTATAATGTATAATAGTGTACACAGTTTCCATATAAGAGCATAGGGATACACTATAGGTGCCGGATGTGTGGTAAGATTCTTGCTTCCCAACCACATGGTTCTGGGCTTAGTCCCACAGTATGGCACCATGGGTAAGTGTTTCTAGTAGAGCTTTGGGCCAACTAAAGATTTGTGAGTGGACTTGGAAAACAGAAACTGAAAGAAGCCCATCATATGTGTGTGTATGTGTGCATACGCATGTGAATGTATGTGTTTGTGTGTGTGCTTGTGTGTGTGTGCATGTATGTGTGTGCGTTTGTTCAGAACTACCACTTGACAACCAGTGTAGGTGTGTTTACATCCCTGTAACTTAGTGATTCTGTAAAACAGACCAAAAGAACAAGTACCAGACTTAAAAATAAAGTACTGGGGTCGATTCATTTGACTAAAAATTCTCCTAGGCAGTGCCGTAGCATGGCCACAGTCTAATAACTGAAACGAGTAGAAGATAAAATGTATAGAAATACTTGTCATATGCTGTATCCACACCTAGCTTCACTTGTCTCACCTTTGGATCTAACAGCCTCCTGTCTCATCTGGGAGGCCTGAATGTGAAAGTTAGACTGATGTTGTGCAACTTATTTAAATCCAGTTCACATTCATGTTATAACACCATAAAATTGTGATGTCTGGGGGAATATCCATACGTATGAATGAACAAGAAGTAAGTGATTTTACAAAATGTTTCAGTGATATAAAGTAATCTGTCTATTAGTCTATCTATGTATATGTATGCACACACACACGTATATATATATATATATATATATATATATATATATATATATATATATATATATATATATATATATACATACACTCACACACACAAGTATTTCATGAAGTAAATATTTAATTGATTAGCTGATGGCAAAATTAGTATTATACGTTTCTGACTAAAATTCCCACAGTGAATTTGAATCAGTAACGTTACAATGTCTTGCTTGATACATAACTGAATTGAAAACAAAGCTAGCATTATCATTTCTACATGCTACATTACAATCAAAATACCAATTTAAATGTAGATGAAAAGCTAAGTAGAAAACAACTATAAAAAGTGTTTATGAGAAATTTACAAATGGCTGCCAACTGAGAAAGATGACTGAGCAGAGGAAAGTTGAAAGTTAAGAAATAAGTAACAAATACTAATATTCCTTTCTACTGTAGGCACAAGGCCCGAAATTTTTTGGGGGAGTTGGGCAGTTGATTAGATCAACTCCAGTATACAACTGGTACTTAATTTATTGAACCCAGAATGGATAAATGGCAGAGTTGAGCTCGGCGGAATTTGAACTCAGAACGTAAAGACAGACAAATTACCGCTAAGCATTTCGCCCGGCGTGCTAACATGTCTGCCAGCTCACCGCCTTAACAAATACTAATATTACAGTGAATTTGATAGGGAAGCTGGTGGTAGTGGTGATGATGGTTAGTCATGATGGTGACAGCATAATTATTGATAATCCTTTCTACTATAGGCACAGGACCTGAAATTTTGGGGGAGGCTGATTAGTCAATTACATCGACCCCAGTGTTTCACTGGTACTTAATTTATCGACCCTGAAAGGATCAAAGGCAAAGTCAACCTCGGTAGTAGAATTTGAACCCAGAATGTGAAGACAGATGAACTACTGCTAAGCATTTCACCCACTGTGCTAACAATTCTGCCAGCTCACCGCCTTATACCAAATACTAATATTACAGTGATGGATATTGGAAGATGTGTGGCTTAATGGTCAAGGTATTCAACTCCTGATCATAAGGCTGCAAGTTCACTTCCCAGTGGTGTGATATCCTTGAGTAAGACACTTTATTTCTCATTACTCTGGTCCACTCAACTGGCAAAAATAAGCTGTACCTGTAATTTAAAGAACCAGCATTGTCACACTCTGTGTCAAGCTGAATCCGCCTGAGAACTACATTAAATGTACATGTGTCTGTGGAGTACTCAGCCATTTCCACATTAATTTCCTGAGCAGCTGTTCCATCGATTGGATTAAATGGAACACCCATTGTTGTAACCAATGGAGAGCTAGAATTGGATATTGGTAAAGAAAAGGAAAAGATAAAAAACATGAACAGCATGATGGGGGTAGAGCAGGCGCAGACAGCCATTATCAAGAAACGAGCCACATAAAATAAAGCTGATCACCAAGAGGGCAGCACTACTAAAAAAAAATTTAAGGTAATTTTTCATTGGTGTGTCATTCAGAAAGTACCACAGGCTACAGAAGATTGATTTGAAAGACAGCCAGAGGGGCATGATGGGGAAAAAAATAGAGTGGGTGTGGGGGCAGAGTGAAATTTGGTGGTAGATAATGGAAGGTATTCATTTGAAAACTGAAAATTATTTTGGCAATTCTGTAGTTGGAAGATGTGTAGAAAAACAAAGGTTAGAGAAGAAGTGTTGCAAATTAAGATAGTCTTTATAGACCAACTAAGATAAGAAATTTGATAAAACAACTGCAGCAGTGTTATCATTTTTTTCTCATGTTTTTCTTTTTTGTCTGCACAGTCAGAACTGGAACTAATAGTTCCCATGACTATAAGGCATGTATACCTTTCTCATGTCATAATAGATAATAGATTAGCTAACATTAAGTAGACATCAGCTATAAAGGTTGCACACAAATGTCCATAGACACTAATCTACTCAATATATGCCATTAAAAACAAATATTAAAAATAAATAAATAAATAAATAAAATGGTAAACTTAGGTTAGCAGCTTAAAGAAAGAATCTCAAAAATCTTTTTTATTTAAAGGTTTTTGCAGCCATATTTTTTTTTCTTTTAATAGTTCTAATCTAAACTTTAGAATAAATTAATGGAGTAATAATACTAGGGAGATCCTTTCTCAGTTCTAAGAATTTGTTTTTACTTTGTAGCACACAGGAAAGGTAGTGCCCATGACATTTTACAGGAATTCCAAGACCAGTGGGTGGAATTTATCCACAAGCTAAAACACTTGGGGGTCTCCTATGGTGGCCAGTGGTGGTGGTGGTGTTAAATGGAGTTCAAGCCTACTGCCCACATAGGCCATGGTGAAATGTGAACTCAGAACACAAACTAGCATCCTATGCAGGTGAGGAAATTCCATACGAGATCGGTTGACACAGGGTTATTGTAGATGATATATACCCAAGGTGATGTGCAGTGGAAATGAACCTTTAACCACATGGTTGCAAAGCAAGCTTCTTAACCACATGACCATATTATTTTTGTTGACTTTTTTTATGGTTTAGTCAGAGAAAAAAGAGGAATGCCTATAAGCCATTTCAGAACTTCCAAAATGTGTAACCTTTAAAGGTGTCACCCATTTCTCTTCTCAAGTGCATCATTTCTGTAGTTTCTTCTCAGCAATAAGCTCATTTATTCTCATAGTTTCTTTCCTTGAACTGCTGCTCTCCAGAACTCATTCCCATCATTTTGTTTTGCTCTGGTCAATGATATTCAGCCCTTTTAAACCTTTAGCAATTAAACCGGTCATATCTGGCCCCAAAATTTCCATCTGTTTTATGTTCAAACCGGCCGTATGTGGCCTCTCACACCTACTCTTCAATGTCATTCTAAAAATAAACAATCACATCATTGAAATCTCAAAGCTATGAGACAATGTATGATTAATTCAAAACAATGTAAAAAGATAGGAATTATATTTGACAGAGTAATCTGAATGCTAAAAGGGTCAAGCTTTCTGTTAATTAATATCTTTTAAATTAGTAGGCCCTTTCTTTTCCTTCTTTGTAGTCCCTTATGCTACAGTGGCCTCAAACCTTATCTGGAATAAAATTGTATAAAAAAAAATTAATTAAAAACTGGTGAAAGTTAGAGAGGAAGTTATCCTTGTACTGAGAAGCTAGCTTGAATGCCTGCAACATGGTAGGCCCTGCTAAAGGGGCCCAAGAACTTGGGGGTGCTGTTAAAACAGCTTAACAGAAAAGAGATTAAGTCTACCACCGTTCAATAGTATTTGTTCTCACATAAACTAGGTTGAATGGCTTTATTACTTTGTAAGTTTAAAGCAATAAATATGAGTATCGAATGGAGGCTAACAACTTAGTGACAGCCAGATAAATTCTACAGAGACAGAACAAGAGAAAGAGATACTTATTAAATATTAAATATTCAAATTATATTAGAAAACTATCAAATATGATAAATTACTTTTTGAGTCTAATTCTCTTTCTGACAGATTGTTAGTCCAAACGCAACAAACTATTCTTGCTTTCATGCATAGGGTAATGAAGTAAAAGTGAGCCATCTGAATAGCCAAAAGGGAGATAGGTTATTTGTAAGTCGTTATGTCTAAATGAAAGAAGAGGCAAACTATAGGAGATGAAAGATGATTTCTCCTTCATCGTAAATAACCCAATTAAAACTAACCAATCCACCAACTTGCATGCAATGATGATGATGATGATGATGATGATGATGATGACTATGACGATGACGATGATGATAGCTTCATCACTAGAGCAATAAAGGTTTAAATGAAGTTCATCAATCACAATGCACATTCAATAAGCAATTAATATGTTTGTAACAAGGCTATATCAATGTAGCCAAGAAATGAGTGGATGGGTCAATTCAACAGCATGCTATGGTAGAAAGTTAATCGCATTCATTAAGAGATACTAAGCATTATTTATTACTTTATTAAATTGCTTGATACTTAATATAATAATAATAATAATAATAATAATAATAATAATAATAATATTAATAATAATAATAATGATGATGATGATAATGATAATAACAAGAATAACGATAATATTAATAATAATGGTTTCAAATTTTGCCACAAGGGCAGCCATTTTAGGGGAGGGGATAAGTCGATTACATTGACCCTAGTGCATAACTGGTATTTATTTAATCGCCCCCCCCCCCCCCCAGGGTGAAAGGCAAAGTCGACCTCAGCAGGATTTGAACTTAGAATGTAGTGGCAGACAAAAAAGTAACACTACTTCATGTAATCATTTGATAATATCAGTATTCCATGTAACTGCTATAGGATATTACAATTTCATGTGACTGCAACATGGAACCCCTGCACCTTATAACTATTACTGCACTGTATTACAATAACATGTAAACAAATCATACTATCACTACCTCCATGTAATCACTACATGGTATCTCTACTCCATATAAATACATGTATCACTGCCTCCATGTAACCCCAATATATTATCTCAACTCCAAGGCACTACTGCATGGTATCTCTACTCCATATAAAAAGAGAAGAGAGAGATCATTACCTCTATGTAATGACTACATGGTGCCACTACATCATGGTAACTCTACTCCATGTGACCTACAAATGTTCCACCATGTTGCACACAACCAATGCCCTTTATCTCATACTCCAGCTCCAATTTCCAACGAAACCATACAATGGACAAGTAGTGTCTGTCTATGTCCAAGGTCTTATTTCATATTTAGATTGCATTTTTGTGAACAATAGCATTCATTGGTTCAAGGTTTCTAAAGAGCAAATCACAGTATTTACTGTTATTTACAAGAATGGTAGTGGCAAGGGATTGTATGTGAGTCTGTGCAACTTAGGAGCAAGAACCTCTAAGTTTATGGGAGGGTAAAGAAACCAATTCTGATCATCAAGTGGTGGAGAAAAGCAAATACAAACACAAACACACACACACAATAGGCTTCCACACAGTTTCTGTCTACGAAATTTACTCACAGGGGATATATATGTACATGTGTGTGGTGTGTGTGTGTGTGTGTGTGTGTGTGTGTGTGTGAGTGTTTGTGTGTTTGTAGTGTGTGTGTGTGTTTTTCTCTTGTCTTGTCATTGCATGATGGTTGTAAATGAGTATGACTATCATACAAGCAATGTTGTTTGTTTCCAATCTTATGCAAAAAAAAAAAAACATGCCTGATCAAGGAGAAATATTTACCTTGCTTGGAAACAAGTGAGGGTTTGTATCAGGAAGGTCATCCAGCCATAGAGCATTTGCATCAACAAATTCTATCCAACCCATGCAAGTATGGAAAAGTATACATTAGAATGATGTTGATGATGATGATGATGATGATGACGATGATGACACTGATGTAAGATGCACATGTCGTCGTCGCTGCCACTGCTGTCACCGTCATCATCATCATCATCAATTTACATCTGCTTCACCATGTTGGCATGGGTTGAATGAGTCTCAAAACAACTTCCTACTCATTTGAATACTTTATTGTCATCTGTTAATGCACAGCGACAAAGTATATCTTCCTTGTATATCTCATTTCTTTCTTTCAGTGTTTTGGAATGTCTATTTTTGGCATCAGTACAATTAATACCCCACCTCACTTAGGACAACTCCCCCCGATGGCAACTACCCCCTAGGACAATTACCCTTCTTGGTTAATTACCCCCTCTCCAATATATTAAGAAGTTTTAAATCATCACCTGTTGTCCACAGGGGTAATTGTCCTTGGTGGGGTTGTTATTGTGTAAGGGGGTAACTGTCCTAGGCTCCTGTTTTACCCATCCTCTACAATAGAACTGATACCCTAAAACCAAGGTGCCATGTAAAAAGCTCTGATGATGGTGCCACATAAAAAGCACCCAGTACACTCTGTAAAGTGGTTGGCATTAGGAAGGGCATCCAGTTGAAGAAACCAACTCAGAAACAGACTAAGGAATCTGGAATGGCCCCTGGCTTTGTCAGCTCCTGTCAAGCCATCCAACCCATGCCAGCATGGAAAACAGACGTTAAATGATGATGCCGATGATGATGATTTTTACAACTGAATACTTTTTCTATCATTAACCACTTTAAAGCAGGAATGGACACATTTTATCAAGTGACCTGCACAAGGGGCCTTGCCTTTGAATATGTTGAAAATGTATAAGAGTTTCCTCAACATTTCAATTTGTTCCTGCTTTTTGTTGTGCAGCATAGATTTTCTTTTTTACAGCTTGAAACCCTTCTTAGCCCCAACCAGTGTACAATATGAACTGGGTAGTTTTTGTTGTACCACTGGCATTACAGAGCTTATTTCTGATAATACTAAACATTTCCCTTTACCATGCATTGCTTCTGTTCAATGCTATTATTTTTCATAATCTTTGCAGATGAGTGCAGTTCTTATCATCAACCACCATACAGCATGGATTAGTCTGAATGCGTTTTACTATGTCACCAGCACAAGAGAGGTTGTCCATGGAAGGACTAAAGAAAGAGTTCCATCTATCAAATTCCACTCTCAAAATATTGGTCAAACAAAGGCTGTAATAGCAGACAAAGACATTTGTTCAAAATACCAAGCAGTGGGACCACACATTGATGCCTGCTATACACTAACATAAACTTTTACTATCTACTCCAGCATTCTAATATCATTACTGCACACTGCAATCACATCTGCTACCATGAGCTCCATCACATTCTAGTATATATGTGTGTGTGTGTGTGTATGTGTGTGTACACACACACACACACATATATATATATATCTTGTCTTTCTTTTCATCTTCTTTTGTTATCCTGCTCATCTTCATCACTGCCACCACCACCACCATCATCATCATCATCATACAATTATCTTCCACCCACCATTTGACATACAATAAACATGTAATTTCCATCAAATCATTGAAAAATGCCTGGAATACATCAATTTAGAAAATAGCAATATATTTAGCAGTTAATATATTTACTGCGAACATGGTGGTGGTGGTGATGGTAAGGGTGTTGGTGATAGTAGTAGTGGTGGTGGTGGTGGTGGTGGTGGTGAAGATTATAATGGTGGCATAGATTATGATGGTAGATGTGGTTGTGATTATGATGCTGTGAATGATAATGAAAATGGTTGTAATAATAATGATATTGGTAGTAATAATGATAGACACAGTCGTAATAATAGTGATGATAAGAATATTTGTGGTAATAATGTATTTGTCTAGCCCCAGGTCAGTCCAAATTGAGCAGATCTATGATCAAAGACATTCCAACCAGGACCATTTTGTCTCATTTTAGACTATATCAAATACATTATCTAATATTGGTGCATGTGTATCTGTGAGGTAAGAAGTTTGCTTCCCAACCACATGGTTCCAGGTTCAGTCCCACTGCTTGGTATCTTGGGCAAGTGATTTCTACTATAACCTTGGGACAACCAAAACCTTGTGAGTTTGGACTTTGCCTATCATCCTTAGGGGTCAATAAAACAACTACTAGGCTTACAAAGAATAAGTCTTGGGGTCAATTTGTTCGACTAAAGGCAGTGCTCCAGCATGGCCACAGTCAAATGACTGAAACAAATAAAAGAATTTAAAAAATTGCTAAAAGTACAAAAAGCCATGGTGGTGAAATTAAACTATGTTCAATATAGGAAAATCCAGATTCTGATCTGTAAGTTGCTAAACTGTTCATCAATTATTCATTTGATATAAGGCACTCTACATATTAGATATTGCTATTGCCAATTACAAAAATTTTAACAATAAAACAAATATAAGGAAAATAATAACAATAATAATATAGATGAAAAGATAGATCTGTAGGCACAGGTGTGACTGTGTGGTAAGAAGCTTGCTTCTCAACCACATAGTTCTGGGTTCAGTTCCATTGAGTGGTACCTTGAGCAAGTGGCTTCTACTAGCCTTGGGCCAACCAAAGCTTTGTTAGTGGATTTGGGAGACAGAAACTGAAAGAATGCCATTGTATGTATATGTGTGTGTGTGTGTGTATGTCTATGTCTGTGTGTCTTTCTGTCTCTGTTTGTCCCCCACACCACCACCCCTTGACAACTGGTGTTGGTGTGTTTGCATCCCCATAACTTAGTGGTTCAACAAAAGAGACCAATAGAAAAAGTACCAGGCTCAGAAAACCAATTATTGGATTCAAATCATTCGACTAAAAATTCAAGGTGGTGCTCCAGCATGGCCACAGTCTAATGACTGAAACAAGTAAAAAATAAAAGATAAAAAAAGATACCCTTAAAGTCTAATTTAAGTCATTCTAGCTGTAACCATCCCAATTTTTTTCTAGAGTATATTATCAAATATACCCTTCCTTTTTTTAGACAGTAAGTATGTTTGAGGGTGGAGGCGCAATGGCCCAGTGGTTAGGGCAGCGGACTAGCAGTCGGAGGATCGCGGTTTCGATTCCCAGACCGGGCGTTGTGTGTGTTTATTGAGCAAAAACACCTAAAGCTCTACGAGGCTCTGGCAGGGGGTGGTGGCGATCTCTGTTGTACTCTTTCGCCCCAACTTTCTCTCACTCTTTCTTCCTGTTACTTGAGTAATGCTGAGATGGACTGGTGTCCCGTCCAGCTGGAGGGGGGGGGGGAACACATACGCCATAGAAACCGGGAAACCGGGCCCATGAGCCTGGCTAAGCTTTAAAAGGGCGAAAAGAAGAAGGTATGTTTGAAGGAGTTTTTTGTGGCTGTTTCTAGCAAGAAGAAAGAATAACCATGGAAACGTTCTCTGGTTAATTCAAATATTCACGGTTTTTAAATTGTGGGAACAAATCAGATGCAATAGCATTTCAAGTAGAACAAAATTCTGGCATTGTTAACAGAAATATTTACTTATTTATTTGTGTGTACAACAACTAAAAAGATTTTAAAATAATTAAAAAATTAAAAAAAAAAACCAAACATTCCTTCTAATTTTTATTTATCTTAAGGCAGTTCCTTTTAATAGTTTTGAATTGAAGAAAAGAATGATATTTTTTCCCAACACATCCTTATTAATTTACATTTAGATGAAATGTATACTTATGTATGTAAGTAACATAATTGAATATCATATAAGAAATGGCATGAAGGCTGATGCTTTGAATTGCTCTGCTGTGAGGTAGAGATCCAATTTCTTGAGATGTAACTTATTTTCTTTTCTTTAGCTATTGTTGCTTGCTTTTGTTTAACTCCAGGTTATTCTTGATCAAGTAGATCTATGATTAAAGCTTTTCCAACTATGAACATCCTGTCTTTTTTTTTTTCTCTCTCTAGTTGCAGTGACAGAATATGTAGGTGTCTAAGAGTAAATTCTCTAATGCAAATCCTTCTCACTTTCAAGGTGGAGGAATGTGACTCAGGTTGCTATTTCTAGCAAGTTGAGTGATCGTATTAGGGGCTCACAACTTGAATGACATCATCAAACAAGAAATTATTAATCAGACTATAAACCTCATCCTGTGAGTACTTGTATATGATTTCATTCCTGTAATGACTCGATCAGCAACATCACATCTCTGCATTCTCAAAATATAACAGGAACCAGATGTATTTTGATATTTATGACCCCATTCTTTCAAGCTCACAAATATAGGGTATTTAAACAAAACATTGGTTATTTGTATTCTGCTGGAACCCATATTTATAAATGGCCTCCCCACTGGCTGATCACTCAATGTTCAGATAGAGCTGATTAATATCAGCTAGAAAGATTGAAGCATCCAGGGTAAATGCTTACAGACAAAAAATGATTGTGTATGAAAGAGAAAATTTCTGAACTTGAAATTCAAAATTTCCTATTACCTACACAGATACCATCTTGTTCTATAATTTTGATCACTGGAATGACTTATCTGTAAAACATCTAAGAATAAATACTGAACTAAGTATTTACCACCTATCCAAGCAGTTCAAAATCTAAAATGCCAAAACAATATTTAGAAAATTTACTTAAGGGAAACTTTAATTTTCTATATTTCAACCCTTTTGACACCAAACTACCTGAGAACTTGACTGATTCTATTATAGAAACTTCCTGAAGTGATTTAAATTAAAAACCTTCATTGAATTAAAAGAATGATAACAACTATCACTACAACTAAGAATACAAATTTATTGTCAAGTGAAGCAGCCTAAAATTTATAAAAACTGCACAACGTAAATTTGTTATTCATGCATTGAACATCAATCCTCATAGTTGGTGAGATGGTGAAATGGCTTCAGCTTGTAATCAAAACTGCATGACAAGCTGCAGTTCACTGAGAAAGATAACTCCAACTACATTAATAATGACTTGTGGATCATTCACAGGAATCTAAATTTCAGATGAGGAACCAAAATAAAGTGTTCTAATTTTCTTTATTTTGTAAAGAGGCCTGAGCTGAACACGGAAAGCTGCACAAATGAAGAACTGAAGCTGAATAACGGAAGCTTCTCATTCCTAATTTACCAATCTTCTGCCATCCTTTATTTTTTATCTTGTTATTTTGTTTTAGTCATTCGACTGCGGCCATGCTGGGGCATCGCTTTGAAGAATTTTTAGTCGAAAGAGGTTTGACTGCTAATTTTATAAAGTCAAACTGAACCACATATAGGTTCTTTATTGGTTAGTTTATTTCTGACAGAACACAATTAGGATCAAAGTTATTCCAGCCATAACTAACCACACCTAATTATTTTATTTATTTATTCTCTGGTTATAAACTACCTCAAACATCATTATCTAATGCACACCCTATTTTCTTTCTCTCTTTTTTCTTTGAACTTGTAGGGAGTGATTTAAAGGAGATTTTACTGCTATTTTGCAGTAAATGACCACAAAGAAGTTCCCTTGTTGGGTTGAAATATATTTTATGGCTAATGGATATTTAAAGGGCATAAAGGCAACTGTTATTGCAACAAAATTATAAATCTGGTCAAACAGTACAATTTTCTATGAAAACAACAAAAAACTTGAAGCGCAAATAAATAAGAATTTTGTTACATTTTTTCAAAGAATAACATAAAAACGTTATTAAGATTCGATAGACTCTTCCTTACAGAGGCTTAGAAAAATTACTACTTTTTTTTTTCTAAAAAGTAAAATGCTATTTATGAAAAATATTTCTTCTAAACATCAGTACTCACCATTAAGAGTAATAAATAAAAATATTACAAAAAGCTTTCTTTTAACAATGCCGGCACAAGTCAATAATTTGGTGTGAATTAGTAGCTGATAATATAAAACTTTGTCGTAGTTGTTATGAAAGAGAAACAGCAAGCGCAATCCTACAGCAGTTGAGGAGAACTGAATATAAAATAGAAACTTGCTTTTTAGTAAGACGAGAGAAGCTAAAATTATGACAAAAAAAAATATTCACCAGAATTTTTTTTTTTTTTTGTTATTTTTGCATGGATTAATCACAAGGTGAGTGTGTTTGTATTCACAGTAAAGAAGTAGATTTATTTGACTGGTTTGAGCTAAGATATTTTTGTAATGTGACAGGTCTTGCCTATAGGTGGACAGGCTGATAAACAAAAAAAATCTTAATTATAGTACATTCCTTTCCGACTAAGCGAAAAATTAAATAAAAGCCAGTATAGATGCAGGTGTGGCTGTGTGATAAGAAATTTGCTTCCCAACCACATGATCCTGGGTTCAGTCCTGACCTTAGGTGAGTGTCTTCTACTATAGCCTTGTGTGCCAACCAAAGTCATGTGAATGGATTTGGCAGATGGAAACTGAAAGAAGACCATCATATATATACGTGTGTGTGTGTGTGTGTGTGTGTGTGTGTGTGTGTGTGTGTGCATGTGTGTAGGCATGTATGTTTTTGATGTTTGTCCCTTACCACTGCTTCACAAACAGTGTAGATGTGTTTACGTCCCCACAACTTAGTGATTTAGCAACAAATGGGAACAATAAAATAAGTACCAAGATTTAAAAAGATAAGACCTGGGATCAATTTGTTCAACTAAAATTTTTTTCAAGGCAGTGCTCCAGCATGGATGCAGTCTAATGACTGAAAGAAGTAAAAGATAAAGTACCAAAAATTGAAGAATAAAAAACAAGTAAAAGACGTTATCTACTTAAAAACATTTAAAAAAGATACAAAGGATAGGTTAATGTGGTAAGAAGCTTGCTTCCCAACCACATGGTGCTGGGTTCAGTGAATATCTTCTACTATGGCCTTGGGCCAACCACGGACTTGTGAGTGGATTTGGGAGATGAAAACTGAAGGAATCCCATCATATATATAATGACCGCTAAATCCACAAGTTTTTTTATTCTGTTTATTTATTTATTTTTTTCCCAAATAAACACACACACTGTATATTTTGTCTTTCTTCATTCATTTATTATAAATATATACACATATATGTATGTATGTAAGCATGTGTGTGCCTGTGTGTATCAGTGTGTTTGTTTACATTTGCACTCTGTAGCAATCATTACAAGTGCTATTGTCACTTCTCCTGCCAACAACTTGTGTGCTCCCTTCACATTTCAGATATATATGAAATAAGAAATCCTTTATTTGAAAACAGTTATGGTTTAACACAAGAAAGACATCTAGCTGTAAAACAATATAATATATATATATATAGAGATCGCTAACCACTACACAATTTTTTTTTTCTCTGCTTGTTTCTCTCCTTGTTTCTTTCTGTGTTCCTTTCTGTGGAAAAGCGTAGGCTAGAAACGTTAAAGACTTTTTCAATTCCCGAGCATTATACTAATACATCTGTTTGTTTTCTACACCACCTGTCTTCGTCTTTTGTTTTTTTGTGAATTCTCCCTATATATATATATATATATATATATATGTAGTAATGGTAAGACAACAAAAGAATGAATGAGACTTCGATATTATGTAAATAGAGTAATTTATCTGTAATATAATATGTGACAATTATTCGGTTGCCATAATAAGACTCCGAGTTTCGGATGTCGGGGAGGAAAACTGCTCTGCCATCTCATCACTTATCGAGGCAATCAAAAAATGCCCCCATTTTTTGATTGTCTCGATAACTGACAAGATGCTTAGAATTCTCTTGAAATTTTACTTCAAAAAATGAGTAATTAAGAGTAGGTAGGACAAATATTCTCAGCGAAAACAACTGGTGTTACAATATATGAAAGATTAAATATATATATATAATGTAAGAATGAATGAATTATTTAAAAAAATGAGATGCTGTAACTAATGTCTTTGACAATAAACCACCAGAGATAGATTCCAAGTAAAGAGAGAAATTGTACTCGGTATTAAACTAGCTGAAAACTGAAAAATGGTCTTCAATTTAATGATAACATTTTCCCATGACTGTCATGGTTTGAGTCGTAAAAGCATCAAAGACATTCTGGGAGGAATTTATGGATGATATAGTTAATGTTAATATTAAAGATGAAACTTTATAGTTTTAACTATCAAATACTGCTTCCTCTTCTAACAATTAAATCAATAATTTGTATGAAATATCTCATCATTAATATCAATTCTATCATTTCTTTTAATCTGTTTTAGCGATTAGTAAAACAACGATGAAGTGGGTGTGTGGGAATAACATAGCTAGACATCTTTTATCTTCCTTCTAATAAAACCAAATACATCTAAATTGCTTTGCTTCAGTGTATCACCTTATGTATAAACTACGATGAACAAGAAAAGAAAGGTTCAGTGTTTAGTGAATCAAACTTTAGACCTGCGAACAGAGAGAAAACAATGTAATCACAAATATTCTTATTCAACATAAACATAAAAAGTAGGAATAAAACTATATTTACCTAACTAAGTTTTCTTTCAATATATCAGATTTTTCCTCGGTTAAACTGTCTTCAAAATATATACATATTTTACTCTGCAATACATAAAGAAAATATTATGTAAATATATTATGTTGGAGGATAAATGAAAAGATATGGATTTTAAGTTGTCACACTTCTGTTCATTGAAACAGACAGTTGGTGTTTATATGTCTGGGCAGGGTATGTGAAAGTTATAAAGAAATAATCAATAAATGAGAGAATGTCTTAAGTGAGATCGTTGCCAGGGCCCCTGGACTGGCTCTTGTGCGGGTGGCACATAAGATGTACCATCTTGAGTGTGACCGTTGCCAGTACCGCCTGACTGGCCTTGTAGGGTTTTTGAGCGAGATCGTTGCCAGTGCCCCTGGACTGGCTCTTGTGCAGGTGGCACATAAAAGACACCATTTTGAGCGTGGCCGTTTTTGTGCGGGTGACACGTAAAAGCACCCACTACACTCTCTGAGTGGTTGGCGTTAGGAAGGGCCTCCAGCTGTAGAAACTCTGCCAAATTAGATTGGAGCCTGGTGTTGCCATCCGGTTTCACCAGTCCTCAGTCAAATCGTCCAACCCATGCTAGCATGGAAAGCGGACGTTAAACGATGATGATGATGATGATGATGATATATGTACATATATAGAAATAAATATTCAAAGAGAGAAAGATATGTTTATATATTCTTTTCTACTCTAGGCACAAGGCCCAAAATTTTTGGAGAGGGGGCCAGTCAATTAGATTGACTCCAGTACACAACTGGCACTTAATTTATTGACCCCGAAAGGATGAAAGGCAAAGTTGACCTCATCGGAATTTGAACTCAGAATGTAAAGACAGACGAAATACCGCTAAGCATTTCGCCTGGCATGCTAACATTTCTGCCAGTCCAACACCTTATATATATTTATATATTGAAACATGAATGTGTGAGAATGTGTGAATATAGCCATAAAGAAAAGAAAAAAATCTATAATAATGGCCAAGAAGAAAAGGCACCGATAATCATAAGGTGTGGCATGAGACTGCACACCCTATGATTAGTAGTGGACTTCAGGCAAGGTAGTTAATTTCCTTTGATCAACTTACCTGATGGGAGAGAAATAAATAAAGACTCAGTCAAGAGTTGATTTAATTGGATGTCCATGTATAGAGTGATGGTGCTCAAAATGTACGGATCAAAACCTTAATACACAAACATGCACACACATAAGTGGGTGCTGAAAAGTTACTGGCTTTAAAGTTATCATGAAAGGCCTAGTTGGAGGTCTTACCTTCCTAGTTATTTTTTACAGGGCTTAGAAAAACTAAAGGACTACTGCAAAAAGTGTGTGAATCTAAGAGGAGAATATGTTGAATAAAATCATAATTAACTGATTCTTTGGGTATTTTCTTTTACCCAAAGCCAGGAACTTTTCAGGTTCCCCTCATATGTACTCTCTCACACATAGACATGTACATTCTTAAGGTTTTTAATTTGCAAACATATATATTTCTGGAGGAGTTTCTTACCAAACTTTCTCAGAAAATACTTCAGTTCCAAACAGTTGTTAACTATCTAAAAAGCAAAAGTGAGACCCACACTAGAATACTGTTCCACATTTGGGACAGTGTTGCTAATCACATACAAACATGATACACACACACACACACACAAATCATACATTCAAAACAGCCATCCCTCACTGACTTGTATGTAGTAGCTCATCAACATTCTAGTCACAAGCACACAGGCATTCTGTCTCTCTCTACTATTTCTCATCTACTGCTATTAATAGTGGCCTCTTCTTTTCAAAACTGGCAAGTTTCATTCCATTTCTACAGAGACCCACCAGGCTCACTCATCTCTCCTCGCATCACCCATATTGTTTTTACTCCACTCTCCTCCAGGCCACTCACTAACCATTATGTCTAATCCTTCCTTTTTTTCTTCCTAAATAGTCTTTCTGAAGTTAACATATCGTCATCATCATTGTCAACATTTTTCATGTTGGCATGGCTTGGACATTTTGACAGAAGCTGGTTAACCAGAGAACTGTACCAGGCTCCAATGGCCTGTTCTAACATGGTTTCTACAGCTGGATGCTCTTCCTAATGCCAATCACTTTACAGAGTGTGCTGGGTGTATTTTACATGGTACTAGCATACTGCTCATTATTTCCTGCAATTGTCCACTTGTAGTGTTTCAAGAGGAACATCAACCAACTCACTCTTATTGGTCTCAGAGAACCTGTAAAAATTGATAGAGACAGCTCTTTCCTCCACATGAAACCATCAATGTCATGTAAACAGATGAATTTCATTTCAGTATCACACATTCAGTTTCTCTTTCACTTGCCTTTTTCAATACTTTTTCTTCTCTTTGATAAAGGGTACCATCCAAAAAGTCAGATACTCTTCTGTTTCTGCCTTTGGTGTATTTATCTTCATTTTACACTCTTTTGATTGTTTTCTTGCTTTATATTTCTATGCTTTCTCAGGTTCATGCTTGCACTAGTCTGACTCCATGTATTATTTGCTTGGTTGTCTCTACTTATCTCATAAGCATATTCATGCTGGATGATTTTTATCACTTTCTTTCTTTCCTTCTGCCTTTCTTTCTCCCCCACCACCTCTCTCTTCATATATAATACTACAATGGATGAATGATAGTGTTCATTTGTTAAACTTACTGACTCGCCAATCAATTGTACACTGCAGTTCTGACAGCACAGAGTAACGAGAGATTGTCTATCCGGACAGAACAAATATCACACAATATTTCTATTGAGAAGTACTAGATAACAGATGTTTCTGTGTCTTTTGGAATTTAGGAGTTATCTCTTTTATCATTCTTGACCAGAATTAGTCAAGCTAATGATTGTTCTTTTCATTACACCTCTTTATTTTAATCAAGCAATTTGCTAAGGTTTCATTACATTAAATATGTTAGCCCTACTTAACAATGGCATTTAAATATTTGCCTTATTTCATTACAGAAATAAATTTGCAGTAGTCTTATGTTTTATCTTGGAGTGTAACAGGTCTTGTAAGAAATTAGTTATAAGAATTGACTTAATTAATTATTCAGGTTCTTAAAAAGAAAAAAAAATTCACTTTAAGCTAATTATCTTCAATTAAAGTCAAGTTGTCTTTTTTTTTTCTTTTTTGAAATCTGACAATGGTGACTATACAGATGTCTTAGACATTAAACAAACTCCATTCTAGTAATAATTTTTACATTTGTCTGAGCTTTTCTGTGAAAATTCATGTTTTCCAAAACAATACAGTTAAATAAAATAACATTTTAAACACCTAGCATATTTTAGCCATCAACTTTTTTTAAATATTTATGCTAAATGGTTCACTTGAATCTAAAACATTCTTAAAAGTCTAGTTACATTCAAATTTGACCATTTTCTATTCTAAGGTAAAAATGGTCATTATTGTTGCCTTTATTTATTTATTTCTCTATCATTTCTAACTCCATTAATAATTTACATTCTTCATCCCAGCAGTCTATAACATTATTTACTCTAGATGTTAGTCTCTCAATTTTAAAATAATTGCCTTTTACTTAATTATTTTTTCCATTATTTGTTTATTCATCTTTATATTTCTTTTTTTTTTATTACACTACTACAATGCAGTAATATATTCAAGAACACAGATTTCTCAAAAGCCATCTTGGAACTATCTTTGAAGAAAAACAATAGCAAAAACATCTCATCTCTTTCTCAATTAGCATCATGCTACCAGCGATTAAATGTAAATATTTCTTTCTCCTTCAGTTTCATTCAATAACTTGATCCACTTGTAAACCTTTTAGACATTTGGAATCATCCAAGAATGGAATCAATAAATTCTACAACTTCCATCGTGTTATGTTATTTATATTCCTTAATGTATTCATGGATACAAGAGACTAAAAATACAAAAAAAAAAAAATGTTTCCAGATTGAGTGAGATTTACTCTAATGTCCTCCAAGGTTCTTTAAGATCTGCTCCTACTCTAAAACTTCCCATTAACTTACAAATCTTTTTCAATCTCATTTCAAATCCCTTTCTGCATTTGTATTTCAGAAAACAATTTGCAAGTAATATTCATGAACATTTTTTCAGTTAATTTCCATTTAGCATTCTTAGATTTAATTGAGAAATTTGATCCAATAGATTTATTGGAGAAATATAACCAAGAAAGAGCTGTGCACAGTTTAATGGAAAAAGTAGGTGTGTCTCCTTCATGCAATTCACTTAAGGGTTTTCTTTCTTTTTTTAACTCACAGAGTCTGAAGGAAGGGGTAAGCAGTACCCATAGCCGTCACAGCCCCTCCTAGATCAGTGAGGTCAATACTATTAATATTCCACTCGAACTATTGCAAATCAACAACTGCAGTAAAGACATGAGCAGAGCTGAAATTCCAAAAGGCTAATGTCCTGAGGAGGAAGAATTGAGTGTTGTGGCTAATGTGAGGCCTAGAAGATTGGACACAAAAGGGGTGGTGAAAGGACAAGAGATGAGTGGGTTAGGAATGTCTGAGTAGGGGTGGCATGAATCTCATCAGCTCCTAAAATCAGAGGCCATTATAGTAGTGGTAGAAAAGGCAGGAAGAGCAAACCACCAAAGAGGCTGGAGCATGTCTGTGAGTGACTTCATGTCAACCAGTCAGAGGTTCTTTTCTGGAAGTATTTAGGGTGCCTGAATGTATAGTTGAAGCACTAGTCCAGAAGTAGGAGCAATACTTCATTGTGAGCCACATCCAAGAGTTGTAGAATATCAATAACTGTTGGGACTTGGAGTTCCTTCTTGTCTTGGAAAGAAGAACTAGTCATTAGGATGTGGTCCCAGGTATGACCAATATTTGAAGTAATTGTGCACTCTTCATAATCAAGGGTTAAATGGTGCAGTGATATTTATCTCATAGAATCAGTGTTTGTGTTTTCTTGTTGAAAAAGACAAAACCGACATAAACCCACTGGGAGATGCTTTTCAGGTTTTTAATCAAGGAGTCAGTGTACGTTTGACATGTGAAATAAAGGCTACATGTGGACATGCATGGTTAGGGAAGGTTAGGGAAGGTTAGGGAAGAATAAAGGTAGTGCGATCATTATAAGAGTCAGCATTGTTAGTCATGGTCGTAAGTAAGTCATTGATGTATAAAAAGAAGAGAGTAAGGATAGAACTGACTCTGTGGCACACAAGAATCACTAGAATGAGACATAGAAAGAGCTCCTTCAATAAACACCACAATAATGTAATCTAATAGGAAGTTCCTAAGCCAGAAGATAAGAAATATGTGAAGCTTATAGGCAAGCAATTTTGATTTCAGACAGTCAAAACTTGTTGAGAGCAACAACAATGCTTCACTGAATTCCTCTAAAACAAGAGCACATTAGCAGGTGAGATAGGAGGGTGGGTCATAAATGGATCTGGTATTTTTGGAGACAGTAATGATGGTCATTAAAAGGAAGGAGAATATGTTACCAGTGGATCTGACCCTACAGAACTTGTACTGGTGGTCGTTAAGAAAAGAGGAATAGGTCACCAAAAGATCTAGTTTTAAAGAACCCATAACAGTTTATTAAGGAAAGGAGAGAAGGTCACCAATGGATCTGGCTTTATGAAAACTATACTGGTGGTCATTAAGAAAGGGAGTAGGTTACCAATGTGTCTTGTAAGATATTTTACAAATACCTTCTAACTTTACTTCTTTAAACCATTTACGATCATAGTTTCTTTAAATATCAAAGAAATATTAATTTTGTTTTACCATTTTATTGGTGATTTTTTTTTACATTCCTTTTTCCATGTTACTTTGGTTTGGAAGATTCCAAGACTCTGAATTTTTATACATAAAATATTGAAGCCAATGACTTTACAGGTAACTGCATCATACACACACACACACATATATATATGTACATATATACAATGCAGCTACCTGTAAAATCATTGGCTTCCAACATTTTATATATATTTTGCCATCAATCAACTCAACTGTGATATGGTTTCCATATTTTAGCTAGACTGCCCAAGGATATAACATGTTATTTGCCTCAAAGCACAATTCAATCAGAAAAGCATACACCATGCCAGTTATGTGCGTATGTTTATATTATGTAGAGGTGGGGGAATGGAAAAATGTAGAAAGACATCAAAATCATGGCAGAGCTGTGTCTTCTTTGCTTGTCTTCTATAAAAGTCATGGATTTATTCTGTGGCTATGCATTATTACTAACAACTGAGTAATGTTAATAATTACTAACCAAAACATTAGTTTTTATCTTTTAACTTTAACTTGTTTCACACATTGGACTGCGGCCATGCTGGGGCACCATCTTGAAGGATTTTAGCTAAACAAATCACCTCCAATTGTTCTAGTTGTGTTTGTTTGTTTGTTGGTTCGTGGACAAGATATCATAAGAACCACTGGATAGATTTGGATGAAACTTACAGGAATGTTTGGCCTCATGAATGGCACAAACTGATTAGATTTTGGGATCGATCTGGTACCGGACAAGGATTCTGGATTATTTTTTCTGTCTTTTGACTTAATTTTTGAGAGTGGTCATGGGACGGTCATGGCTGGAATACATCTGACCGTTGGTCTATGCAATCAGAATCAACTTGGAACAGAATAAAATCAACAGCAGGTTTTACAAGACAAAAGCCTTGCGCAACAAAGCAAAAATATAAAACTGAATGATCAAGCAGTTTGTTTCAGCCCTTGCAATCCATATGCATAATCACCTTTAACCCTAAACGTTCTACCTGTTTTATGATCAAACTGGCCAGATCTGACCTCTCACACTAACCCTGCAATATCATTCTGAAAATTAACACTTATCTCTGCAAAAACTCAAAGCTACAAAATGATTTATGATTGATACAAAACGAGAATAAATAATCATTACTCCTGAGAGAATGTGAATGCTAAAGGGTAAAACAAATAGGTATGTCTGCAACACTCCAAGGACACTGGTACACCGTTGGTTACAATGACGAGGGTTCCAGTTGATTCGATCAATGAAACAGCCTGATCCTGAAATTAACATGCAAGTGGCTGAGCATTCCACAGACATGTGTACCCTTAAACATAGTTCTCGAGGAGATTCAACGTGACACAGAGTGTGACAAGGCTGGTCCTTTGAAATACAGGTTCTAATCATTTTTGCCAGTTGAGTGAACTGGAGCAAAATGAAATAAAGTGTCTTGCTCAAGGATACAATGTACTACTGGGAATTGAACTTACAACCTCACAATGATGAGCTGAATATCATAACCACTAAGTCACATGCCTTCACCCAATAACATTACAACAGCATCCTAAGAACACTGTTTCTTCAGCTCAATAAAGGAAAATATCAAAACAACACATACACACAAAACTAGCAGCAACACCCATAGTGTTATTAGCCCTAAATATGTATAAGGATGCACACTTCCTATAAAAAATGCAGAAATGCAACAGCTGTTATATTCAGACTGGGCTCACTTTGCCTGTATCCATTGTCATCACAATAATAATAATAATCTACAGACAAACACAAATAAACTGGACAATGAGGAAAGCACAGCATTCTCAGGTTGTTTACACTGCACAGCATACAACCATCTACAGCAAGTCAGAGTGTGCAGTATGGTCTTTGACTAGACCTCCTCCATATACACAACCTGAAGCTGTGCATCTGTGGATGGGTTGCACTTAATCACTCTACTTAGAATCTATAGATCAGCTTGATCAGAGATAGCTTCAAACTACAGATCAACAACAATCAATAAAAACAGCATTAAGAATAGTCAACAAAGCTTTGTGTAATTTCTCTAGTAATCCTATGACCAATTCTTCAGCATGTTCTTCTACAGAAAGAAGCTCTTACGTTGAGAAAGATTATCTATTGATTGGTTATATGTAAACGCAATTTGTTTATATGAAAACAGGTTGCTTTCCTTTATATTTAATTCAGGCTCCAAATATTGAATTAATATATATATATATATATATATATATATATATATATATATATATATATATATATATATATATATATATACATACATACATATATATATATATATATATATATATATATATATATATATATATATATATATATATATATATATATATATATATATATACACATATATATATGTATATATGTATACTACAGCCTGACGTCTCTATTAGATCAACACACTTTCCACTGTCTATACGTCTTGTATTTGTACTGAGATGCTATTGAACCATGTTTGTATGGCTGTGTAATGTATTGATACTTGTCAGTATATGTACCTGTTAGTATACAAATGTTTTTTTCTCTAAGTACATGAGAGTAATTATGTGTAAATAGAGTGTGTATAAATAGCAATCTATGTACGAGTGTATAGACATGTATCTGTGACTATACGTATCAGTGTGTTAATGACTGTTTATTTTCTCAGCATCAGTTTGGACAGCTTTAATGAAGAGATTAAATATTTGTAGGTTGTCTGTCTTCTAAGACATTACAGCTGCTACATTTTACATATAGATTACACTACGGGACATTCCCCCATCAACTTGTCGATTGAAGATCACAACAATTTTAGCACCTTCGACAATATTGATCACTCCAACAATGCCAAACAGCACTGAGGCTACCAAGAAATGCCTGGATTGTTTTGGTCTACACTTTTAGATTTTGTTTCATTTTTAAAATTTTTTTTGTTTACTCTGTTATTCATGAAGCCACCATGCAACATGGTGTGTAGCTGGATACAAACTACAACACTCTCAAAACATAAAAAGTAGCTGTCACTTTCCACAAAGCAAAACGAGGAAGTTAAAATAATGATACAGAATTACCCCACTGGTTGTTTTAGCAATTATGGTTTCTAAACACTGTTTCAAATAACTTGTCTTATATTCTTATGTACCCCCCCCCCCCCTGCAAGTTAAATCTTACACCAGTAACTGTTAGACAGAGAGACTGGTCTGAACATCGTTGGCCACCTAGATTAATGATGCAGGTATGTTTATATGCTTAAGAAGTTTGTTTTAGAGTCATATAGTTTCAGCTTTGTCTCACTGCATGAAACCTTGGGAAACTGTAATCATCCTCGTCATCAATGTCATCGTTGTCATCATTGTTGCCGTTGTCATCATTATTATCATCGTCAGTATCATCATCATTTCATGTCCACTTTCTATGTTGGCATGGGTGATTAGCTATTTTCTTAGATGGGTTGGAGAACTTCATCTCCTAAGTCTTTCTTTTAGTTTTGTATCTTTGACTGTATATCCTTCCTAACACCAACCACTTTGCAGAGAGTCTTGGGTGCATTTTTTGAGGCATCAGCACTAGAAAGGTGTAATGTGTTTGATAAAAACTAAAGGAGTCTCTTGACCCTACACTTAACAGAGTCCACTGGGTACTTAATTTTATTATCACATCACCATTCGAAAGGATAGGGGTGAAAGTATAATGGATGGCAAGTGGGGTTGAACGATAGAAATCAATATCAAATGATGAGGGGGCAAAAATACATGGGTATTGGTTGAAGTCTTTTAAGTAGTATGCCTCAATCCTGTGAGTGGAACCTGGTAGACAAAACCTGTGAAGAAGCCCACTGTATGTGTGTGTGAGTGTGCATGCACACATGTGTGCAAGTGTTTGTGTGTGTGTGTGCGCATGTGTATGCATGTGTATGTATCTGTAATGTGTGTCTATATCTGGATGTATGAATGTATGTGCATGTATGCTTATACCTTTGGTTATTTGTTGGTGAAAGATGTAAACATCAGCAAAAGAATTGCTTTTTAAACTAAGTCCATTGAATTACAGAGACATTTTTGCCACTCTTGCCAGCCGAAATGCAGTGAACCAGTGCCAGGCGATGCTATTGTTCATAAATCACATTGCCAAAATAAAAAAAAAAACTACATGATAATCGATGATTCTGAAGAGAAAAGGAATAGTATTGGAAGAACATTATGAGAAATCACTGAGCAGGTGAAATAACATAGGTTGGACATCTTATGCATCGACAGATGTAGAAATTCCAAAAAGATGAATAACAAAGTCAACTCTAATAAGATTGAAAAAGGAAAACAGTTTGGTGCTCCACAATTTCTGCAACCTGGGAATAAAATGTTTTGTTACCTTGAGAAAACAATATAAACTTCAAGTCTGTTCCTTCTACTCTTTAATCTAAGATTTTAAAAATCTTTTACAGTGATTTAGTCTAAATAAATATCAGAATTACACCGAATCTGTTCCAGAGAATGTTTGAAGTTAAATCTTTACATTAGATTAAAATAATGAAAGCAATATTACATTTGGGAAACTTATAAAATCTTGAGTAAAAATGACCAAAGAACGAAAAACAATCATTAATTAATCCAGTTAAATTTAAAACAAATACGTGTGCATATCTGTGTATTTGCATATAAAGTGCCTAATTTGTCTATGTGTGAGTATGCTTGTATTCGTATGAAACAGCAGTGAGGTGGAATCTTACTAGAAGCTATAGTCTTTCTTGAAAGAAATACATGCAAAAATGTCACTAAATCAATTAAGTAAAACTTAATTAGTCAGAATCAGAAGCATGAAATGTAATTACAAATCAAAAGACTAGTTAACTATCACATATAGACAGACTCTGCAGAGCTACAACCACACAATAGTTAAACAATTAGAAAAAAAACATCAATTGGACTTCATCAATGAAATTAAATTAAATATATTTCAAGCTAATCCGAATACTTTTGTTAGCTATATGGTTAATATGTCTATCTCCTGACATATATGAAGTCAATTCATAGCCAACAATAGTTCTAAGGCAATTTAGTACATCACTATTTAACCATAATTATCAGTAAATGACATGTCAAAAACCAAGCTGTTTGATCTCCGACTAATTGACAAGGTTGATGTTTTTTAGATTGTAGTTTGTAGATTTTCAGTTTTAATTTATTCTAGACATCTAATCAAATTTGTGATTTAACTGGCAATGCTGGCTTATTAAATGCAATGGTGGTAGAGAAATGTCTACAGCTTCTTTTAGAATACAGAGATGAACGTTATATTTTGTTAAAATACCTTAATAATTACAGAAATATTTGAACTACTGATAGACCAGAGTCATTGAGTTCAGTTACTGGTCATAACCCATAAACAGGGCTGTTTTAGCAGCATTATAGGCCACCAGGCGAATCAATACACTGGACCCTATAATATTTATTTACTGATAGCAAAGCACAACATACATAGCTTAGAATCAGGCCTCTTGGCCTGTGGGGGCCCTGGGCAACTTGTCCAGCATGCCCATGCCTTAAGATAGTACTGCTCATAAATTGTGTTTAGGGTAAAAGGGTAAAGATCCCCTTTGGTCATGAATGACCATGAGATTGCACCTAGAAAGTCACCTTCTAAGGCACAAGTCCGGGCAAGGTTGTTTCCAAGTAAGGTAATATTTCTCCAAAGACAAAGGTACATTCAAACACACACATATGTACATACATATATTGTCATCATCATTTAATGTCCATTTGCCAGCTGGCATAGGTTGAATGGTTTGACAAGAGCTGGTTAGGTCAGGGGCCACACCAGGTTCTGTTGCTTGTTCTGGTATGGTTTCTACAGTTGGATCCTTCCAAATACCAACCCCTTTACAAAGTGTACTGGGTGCATTTTACATGGCATCAGCACCAGTGCTTTTTATGTGGCATCATCACCAGTGCTTTTTACATGGCACCAGGCTTCTCTTCTGTTTCCATCAACCAAATCAACTCACAAGGTTTTGGTCTGCCTAGGGACTATAATAGAAGGAAAACGCCCAAGGAACTATGCAGTGGAACTGAAACCAAAACCATATGGCTGGGAAGCAAGCTTCTTAACCGCACATCCACATTTGTGCCTATAACTAGGAAACCATTATTTCATTTAAATGTTTTGATTTCAAAAGTGTCTTGAAGTAAATGAAGTAGAACTGAACTGAAAGAGTAGAGTGGCAGAGCAGGAAGCACTAGCAACATAAAACCAAACAAAACAACATTTGCATTTCTGTGAGTAGAAATTATACATTTAAATATACTGAGGATTAACATAAGCTATATAAGTTGACACCGAATAAAATATTTGGTAATATATCACCCAGTGTTTTGCATGATCCCACATGAACTTATATACTGTGAAAGGAGACAGAGTTTTTAGAGTGCTACAAGGATTGTCTCATAATATTTATTGTGATGTTCTGTATTCTGAGTTCAAATCCAGTCACAGTCAACTTAGCCTTTCAAAAACAAAAAACAAAAAACAAAAAAAAACAAATACCATCCCAGGTCAGTTGTTGGCAGAACTGTTAGAGGGTTGAGCAATATGATTTGCAGTATTTCCTTCAGCCCGTCATGTTTTCTTAGTAATGTCTGCAATGTCACTGACGGCAAGTCATATTGGCTTTGACCTAAGTCAGCAACCTTTACCTTTGAATAAACAACAGCAGCATGGAGAGAAGAGACTTGCATAGGCAACTGTCAGTCTCCCTCAAAAGAAAAGAAAAAAAAATGAATGTAGCTATAGGTGCAAGAGTGGCTGTGTGGTAAGTAGCTTGCTTACCAACCACACGGTTCTGGGTTCATTCCCAGTGTGTGTGGCAGCTTGGGTAAGTGTCTTCTACTATAGCCTCGGGCTGATCAAAGCCTTGTGAGTGGATTTGGTAGACGGAAACTGAAAGAAGCCCGTCGTATATATGTATATATATATATATATATATATATATATATATATATATATATATATATATATATATATATATATATATTTGTTGTTGTACTTGGGGATGGTCATATTGCCAGTTTAGCCAATAAATAAATAAATATATATATATATATATATATATATATGTGTGTGTGTGTGTGTGTGTGTGTGTGTGTCTGTGTTTGTCCCATCAACATTGCTTGACAACTGATAGTGGTGTGTTCATGTCCCCATAACTTAGCGGTGCTCCAGCATGGCCGCAGTCAAATGACTGAAACAAGTAAAAGAGTATACATGTGCAAAAGCAAAGTCAATGACCAACAGAGGCCCCTTATGAATGTATTATGCATCTCATACATACAAGGTGTTTCTACACAGTTTCCATGTGACAAATGGTGAAAGGACACTTCATACAGAATGAATGTAATATAAGCAAAATAGGCATGAAAAATTTGCATATTTTAGTCATGGAGATAGTGATGATGGTGTCTCTTCTTAATTAACCTCAGTGGTTTTGTGTTCTTAAATATGCTAATTTTCCATTAGTATTTCTAATTAGACTTTTGATGTTTGGCATTTATATGTTCAGCTCTACTTAATAGCTGACTTTCATGAGTAAGGCACCTCTGATTAATTAACCTTAGTATTTTGTTTTCCTAAATATGCTAATTTTCCATGTTTTCTTAAATTACACAACTGTAATCCTAATTATTGGTTCACTTATCACTGCTTCTATATGTACAGCGAAGTCTATGCTTTTTACTGGGGAGGTTTAATAATACTTAAATATGTCCAGAGTTGTTTCCCATACTTTCCAAAATATTGGTTTCAGATTTGGGCACAAGGCCAAGAATTTTGAAGGGTGGGTATTAGTCAATGTCATTGACTCCAATACTTGACTGGTACTTTATTTCATCAACTCAGCAAACTGACAGAAGACAAAGCATAGGAAGGTTTTTGAGCCCGTTATTATTATTATTATTATTATTATTATTATTATTATTATTATTATTATCTGAAACAGTTTGATTCAGCTCTAGAATTTGGTTAACTGAGCCTGAATGAACCAGGTTTCTGTAAGAACCCTATGAAACTTTAAGCTGCACGGAGCTGAATGAAACTGTTTTAAATAATGATACATGTGACTCCTGACGACAATGAAACTCACCCCCACATTTTTTTTATTTTACTAGAAATGCGAGTAGTAACATAATGTAGATCTAGATAGGTATAAAGCAAATATGATGGTCATGGCAGGAACATCTGTTTGGTCAGGGATGATCAAGGTGTTAAACATCAACATCATTGTGTCATTGATACCTATCAATATAGGTCCTTAAGGAATAGAAGACAAAGACATAATAACCACAAAGGATTTTTGAAAATAATTACTTCTAGGCAATCCTATTATACTAAAGAAAATGTATATGCAATCTCATTATTGCTTTGTTAATTGTTAATTTGCGTGGCCTTCATAGGATTTTCGAGCGAGATCATTGCTAGTGCCCCTGGACTGGCTCTTGTGTGGGTGGCACATAAAATACACC